>NC_091221.1:17221834-17463986 GCF_040958095.1 Procambarus clarkii
TGTGGATGTTGTCCTCAAAGGACAATTGCTGTGTCTCGGAAACTGCAGCATCCGAGCTGCTGCTGCCGAGATCTGGTTCAGAAAGAACTCCGAGTGTCATTTCTTTTAAACTATGAGAAATTACCTTGTGCTCCCGAGGAATTTTCCCGTCCTTCAAGGTGTGTTCACTAGATTTAAAGGTTATTGTCGGAGGTTTACCAGGCACCTTGGTAATCTTAAGCTTTCCAACGTCATGGCCAGCACAGTCTGCCCATTTGTCCCCCAAATATTTAGGTACCTTGACCAGCCACAGCCCACGGCTGCAATTCGTAGTATCCAAGTCCATCTTAGACTGTTGGCTCATGATGGAAAACACGAGAATATATAGTTACTTGACCTCTTTATAAAACGTCTTTCCGACACGTGCTAGTGTTTCAGAAAATATCTCTAATAGGGCTGGTGAAGTTTGTCGATGTGGTGGTTGTTGTTGAATACACCTGGTGATTGGTGGTTGGGAGTGGTGTTGGTAAGGGAACACAGGTGATGGAGAGAGTGACTGCAGTGGTGGTACTGCTTGTGACCAACCTTGTAGTCTGTGAGCTAAATGAGTAATGAGCTAAACCCGTTGTGGCCACCGGGGGGTTATGTAGCAGCTATCTCAGGTGACTGATGTTGCTGGATGATGGAACTTGTTTATTTGGTCATTTCTCGATGCCGATAAATATTCAAATTGCTAAGAACATTAGAATAAAGTTAAACTGTCAATACGAGGTATGTATGTTTATACATGTGCATGAGTAGACTGTTTATGAATATGAATCAAAATATTTTTAACAAGTTAAAATATACGTTTTCTGATATAAATTCACTAGAACACGCCCAGCGTAGGATAACAAAGTTAATCCTGCAAATTAGAAACTTGTCATATGAAGAAAGATTAACTAAGTAGTACAAATTTGCCTTCTCTAGAACGGCCAAGAATTCGGAGTGACTTAGTAGAGGTGTGCAAGTGGATGGATGGACACATCAAACGGGATATTAATAGGGAATTAGGAACAAGAATGAAGGTAACTGCAGAAAGCCTATTGGCCCATACGAGGCAGCACCTATTTATATCTTCCCAATCCCATTAATATATAAGTCCAACGCATACTTGAAACAATCAAGGGATCCTACTTCTTTCAAGATATGCGATAATTGGTTCCACAAATCAACAACCATGTTACCGAACCACTATTTTCCCAGGTATTTCCTAAATCTAAACGTAGGAAAATAAGAATAAACGTAACTGCAGATGTCCTACTGGCCCCACACAAGAAAGCTGCTATTTATAACCACCTAATCTCATTCATATATGTCTAAGAACATAAGAATAAAGGTAAGTGTTGAGATTGCGAAGTCGGATTGCGAAAGGGATCTGGGAGTTATGATTAGTAAGAATTTATAACAATGCCTGAATGTTCGTAATAAGGCAAATAGGACACTAGGGTTTATTAATCGAAGCGTAATTAACAAGACACCTGGTGTGGTTCCTCAGCTATATCTTGCTCTGGTTAGGCCCCATTTAGATTATACAGTTGAGTTTTGGTCGCCATACTATAGAATGGATATAAATTCATTTGAACGTGTCCAGCATAGAATGACTAAGTTAATTCCCCAAATTAGAAATCTTTCATATGAAGAAAGATTAACAAAGCTTAACTTGCATCACTGGAAAGGCGAAGAGTTAGGTGTGACATGATAGAGGTTTACAAGTGGGTGAATGGACAAAACAAAGGGGATATTAATAGGGTATTAAAAGTATCAACACAAGACAGAACACGAAACAATAGTTATAAATTGGATAAGTTTAGATTTAGGAAAGACTTGGGTAAATACTGGTTCAGTAACAGGGTTGTTGATTTGTGAAACCAATTGCCGCGTAACATTGTGGAGGTGGGGTCCCTCGATTGTTTCAAGCGTGGGTTGGACATGTATATGAGTGGAATTGGGTGGTTATAAATAGGAGCCATGGGCTAACAGGCCTTCTGCAGTTGCCTTTGTTCTTATGTTCTTATGTTCCTATCCTTAGTGGCTTAGCACAAATCAATAGATTAGGCTAGATTGAGCAACATTTAGTTGGGCTCCTGCCTAACTACAGTTAAGGTTTGGCAATAAATTTATATACCATAATAATGAGGAGTAATGGAATAGTGCTATGTATTTTGTTTGGTTTTATATAAAAGACTCTTATTTTGAGTGATGTATATATAATTAGTATGGGGTAATCTCTTCAATTCTGGTATTTGATGAGTATTTATTAATATGTTATTGACCCTAACACGAAAATAATCCACACAATTAATGGATAAATTTACGTGAGTGCTTAGTCTTATGGTTGGATATTAATGTGCGCGTCAACTCCGCGGATTTAAAACCACTATTTTCCATGGATTTAAACACAAAATGACGCACTTAATTAATTTAGAGGTGCATAGCTACACTATGCATTATATTTATTGATAATTTTTATTTATTTCCTTACCTGTATTGAGGTTTGAAACCATTTTTGCTTTTTATTCCCCTTCCCTCGCCGTTTGAAACTCATAATCACAACTGTTAAATAATTTGTTAAAAAAAGCAGTCATCGCACGTGGTAACTGACGCAATTGCGCGGTTATGGATTTCTAGAAAACTTCTGACATTCACCTACTTGAAATTAATGGTTAGTAAAATAAGTTTACGTCACAGCCAATTTATGTTGTGGTGACAGGGGTTAATAATTTGGGTGTCAGGATTCCCAACATATAACACGGCAATCGAAACTAAACTGCATGATGTAAATGGGGCCTAACCAGAGCAGGATATAACTGAAGAATAACACAAGGTGTTTTATTACTAATGCTTTGATAAATAAATCCCAGTGTCCTATTTGCCTTATTTCGTCAACAGATCACTGTAAGCAGCGATTTTCCATTTTTCTTATATTCTTAGTCAAAACATTGATCTAAAATAGGTTAAGCAAGAAGAAGTTCTGTATAAGTATTTATTTTTATGATATCTATACAATGAACACGTGATATTGATACATTGAATCTGTGATATATTCAAGGTGTGATAAAAGTAAGTTAAAGGCGATGCTGCTTCTATGGTGGTGACAGTGTCGACGTTCATTACCATCAGGGGCTTAGTCACCTCCACCACCTTCACCTCAATCATTACCAGCTGCAGGGCTGGTGCCGTCACCGTCTGGACTGTGACGGAGGTCACGGGAACATCACTGACTTGGAACACGGTGTTGAGGAGGATCTGGTTGATGGGAAACACCACGATCTCTGTGACATTCTGCCACTCGTCCTGATACTGCACAGTCTGGAAGACGGGACAGAGCAGCGGCCATGGCTTGCAGTAAAGGATAGCGGATAGAAGCACAAGCACCGCAAGGTAGATCATAACCTCAGACTTGGAGTATGAGCCTGGATCTTTCACGTTTTCTTTACCTTTGTACTGTGAAACAAAGTTTAGTATGAACCTAATCATACATTGAATTTTCCACAGCCTTTTCGGCAAGCTTGTAATGACGGTACTCGGGCTTGAGTTCCCACATATTCTTGTGAGGATTCTTAACATTATAGTTACATAGGTCTTTCAGGATCTCCTTTAGATATGTGATTGGTTGTCGGGTAATCTTGTGGAGATCCTTAATATTGTAATACTGATGCTTTTCAAATGCAGCAAACAACAACTCCATGACCTTATCTTTATCATCACGAATCGTCTTGCCTTCTGCCTTCTTCTTCTGCTCTAAATAAACATTATGTTTATGGTGTGAAATAGGCTTATAGCCGTTGAGGGGTCTGTCAATAAGCTTTACCGTATGAAGAGACTGGGCAGCTTTCTTCACAGCTTCCCTTTTCTGATTGATATAGTAGTCGTCCACTACAGGCTGACATTCTAGTTTGTGGATGACTTGTCCCTCAAAGGACAATTGCTGTGTCTCGGAAACTGCAGCATCCGAGCTGCTGCTGCCGAGATCTGGTTCAGAAAGAACTCCGAGTGTCATTTCTTTTAAACTATGAGAAATTACCTTGTGCTCCCGAGGAATTTTCCCGTCCTTCAAGGTGTGTTCACTAGATTTAAAGGTTATTGTCGGAGGTTTACCAGGCACCTTGGTAATCTTAAGCTTTCCAACGTCATGGCCAGCACAGTCTGCCCATTTGTCCCCCAAATATTTAGGTACCTTGACCAGCCACAGCCCACGGCTGCAATTCGTAATATCCAAGTCCATCTTAGACTGTTGGCTCATGATGGAAAACACGAGAATATATAGTTACTTGACCTCTTTATAAAACGTCTTTCCGACACGTGCTAGTGTTTCAGAAAATATCTCTAATAGGGCTGGTGAAGTTTGTCGATGTGGTGGTTGTTGTTGAATACACCTGGTGATTGGTGGTTGGGAGTGGTGTTGGTAAGGGAACACAGGTGATGGAGAGAGTGACTGCAGTGGTGGTACTGCTTGTGACCAACCTTGTAGTCTGTGAGCTAAATGAGTAATGAGCTAACCCGTTGTGGCCACCGGGGGGTTATGTAGCAGCTATCTCAGGTGACTGATGTTGCTGGATGATGGAACTTGTTTATTTGGTCATTTCTCGATGCCGATAAATATTCAAATTGCTAAGAACATTAGAATAAAGTTAAACTGTCAATACGAGGCATGTATGTTTATACATGTGCATGAGTAGACTGTTTATGAATATGAATCAAAATATTTTTAACAAGTTAAAATATACGTTTTCTGATATAAATTCACTAGAACACGCCCAGCGTAGGATAACAAAGTTAATCCTGCAAATTAGAAACTTGTCATATGAAGAAAGATTAACTAAGTAGTACAAATTTGCATTCTCTAGAACGGCCAAGAATTCGGAGTGACTTAGTAGAGGTGTGCAAGTGGATGGATGGACACATCAAACGGGATATTAATAGGGTATTAGGAACATAAGAATGAAGGTAACTGCAGAAGGCCTATTGGCCCATACGAGAATAACAAAGTTAATCCTGCATATTAGAAACTTGTCATATGAAGAAAGATTGACTAAGTAGTACTAATTTGCATTCTCTAGAAAGGCCAAGAATTCGGAGTGACTTAGTAGAGGTGTGCAAGTGGATGGATGGACACATCAAACGGGATATTAATAGGGAATTAGGAACAAGAATGAAGGTAACTGCAGAAAGCCTATTGGCCCATACGAGGCAGCACCTATTTATATCTTCCCAATCCCATTAATATATAAGTCCAACGCATACTTGAAACAATCAAGGGATCCTACTTCTTTCAAGATATGCGATAATTGGTTCCACAAATCAACAACCATGTTACCGAACCACTATTTTCCCAGGTATTTCCTAAATCTAAACGTAGGAAAATAAGAATAAACGTAACTGCAGATGTCCTACTGGCCCCACACAAGAAAGCTGCTATTTATAACCACCTAATCTCATTCATATATGTCTAAGAACATAAGAATAAAGGTAAGTGTTGAGATTGCGAAGTCGGATTGCGAAAGGGATCTGGGAGTTATGATTAGTAAGAATTTATAACAATGCCTGAATGTTCGTAATAAGGCAAATAGGACACTAGGGTTTATTAATCGAAGCGTAATTAACAAGACACCTGGTGTGGTTCCTCAGCTATATCTTGCTCTGGTTAGGCCCCATTTAGATTATACAGTTGAGTTTTGGTCGCCATACTATAGAATGGATATAAATTCACTTGAACGTGTCCAGCATAGAATGACTAAGTTAATTCCCCAAATTAGAAATCTTTCATATGAAGAAAGATTAACAAAGCTTAACTTGCATCACTGGAAAGGCGAAGAGTTAGGTGTGACATGATAGAGGTTTACAAGTGGGTGAATGGACAAAACAAAGGGGATATTAATAGGGTATTAAAAGTATCAACACAAGACAGAACACGAAACAATTGTTATAAATTGGATAAGTTTAGATTTAGGAAAGACTTGGGTAAATACTGGTTCAGTAACAGGGTTGTTGATTTGTGAAACCAATTGCCGCGTAACATTGTGGAGGTGGGGTCCCTCGATTGTTTCAAGCGTGGGTTGGACATGTATATGAGTGGAATTGGGTGGTTATAAATAGGAGCTGCCTCGTATGGGCCAACAGGCCTTCTGCAGTTGCCTTTGTTCTTATGTTCTTATGTTCCTATCCTTAGTGGCTTAGCACAAATCAATAGATTAGGCTAGATTGAGCAACATTTAGTTGGGCTCCTGCCTAACTACAGTTAAGGTTTGGCAATAAATTTATATACCATAATAATGAGGAGTAATGGAATAGTGCTATGTATTTTGTTTGGTTTTATATAAAAGACTCTTATTTTGAGTGATGTATATATAATTAGTATGGGGTAATCTCTTCAATTCTGGTATTTGATGAGTATTTATTAATATGTTATTGACCCTAACACGAAAATAATCCACACAATTAATGGATAAATTTACGTGAGTGCTTAGTCTTATGGTTGGATATTAATGTGCGCGTCAACTCCGCGGATTTAAAACCACTATTTTCCATGGATTTAAACACAAAATGACGCACTTAATTAATTTAGAGGTGCATAGCTACACTATGCATTATATTTATTGATAATTTTTATTTATTTCCTTACCTGTATTGTGGTTTGAAACCATTTTTGCTTTTTATTCCCCTTCCCTCGCCGTTTGAAACTCATAATCACAACTGTTAAATAATTTGTTAAAAAAAGCAGTCATCGCACGTGGTAACTGACGCAATTGCGCGGTTATGGATTTCTAGAAAACTTCTGACATTCACCTACTTGAAATTAATGGTTAGTAAAATAAGTTTCTGGTCACAGCCAATTTATGTTGTGGTGACAGGGGTTAATAATTTGGGTGTCAGGATTCCCAACATATAACACGGCAATCGAAACTAAACTGCATGATGTAAATGGGGCCTAACCAGAGCAGGATATAACTGAAGAATAACACAAGGTGTTTTATTACTAATGCTTTGATAAATAAATCCCAGTGTCCTATTTGCCTTATTTCGTCAACAGATCACTGTAAGCAGCGATTTTCCATTTTTCTTATATTCTTAGTCAAAACATTGATCTAAAATAGGTTAAGCAAGAAGAAGTTCTGTATAAGTATTTATTTTTATGATATCTATACAATGAACACGTGATATTGATACATTGAATCTGTGATATATTCAAGGTGTGATAAAAGTAAGTTAAAGGCGATGCTGCTTCTATGGTGGTGACAGTGTCGACGTTCATTACCATCAGGGGCTTAGTCACCTCCACCACCTTCACCTCAATCATTACCAGCTGCAGGGCTGGTGCCGTCACCGTCTGGACTGTGACGGAGGTCACGGGAACATCACTGACTTGGAACACGGTGTTGAGGAGGATCTGGTTGATGGGAAACACCACGATCTCTGTGACATTCTGCCACTCGTCCTGATACTGCACAGTCTGGAAGACGGGACAGAGCAGCGGCCGTGGCTTGCAGTAAAGGATAGCGGATAGAGGCACAAGCACCGCAAGGTAGATCATAACCTCAGACTTGGAGTATGAGGCTAATATTTGCCTGGATCTTTCACGTTTTCTTTACCTTTGTACTGTGAAACAAAGTTTAGTATGAACCTAATCATACATTGAATTTTCCACAGCCTTTTCGGCAAGCTTGTAATGACGGTACTCGGGCTTGAGTTCCCACATATTCTTGTGAGGATTCTTAACATTATAGTTACATAGGTCTTTCAGGATCTCCTTTAGATATGTGATTGGTTGTCGGGTAATCTTGTGGAGATCCTTAATATTGTAATACTGATGCTTTTCAAATGCAGCAAACAACAACTCCATGACCTTATCTTTATCATCACGAATCGTCTTGCCTTCTGCCTTCTTCTTCTGCTCTAAATAAACATTATGTTTATGGTGTGAAATAGGCTTATAGCCGTTGAGGGGTCTGTCAATAAGCTTTACCGTATGAAGAGACTGGGCAGCTTTCTTCACAGCTTCCCTTTTCTGATTGATATAGTAGTCGTCCACTACAGGCTGACATTCTAGTTTGTGGATGACATGTCCCTCAAAGGACAATTGCTGTGTCTCGGAAACTGCAGCATCCGAGCTGCTGCTGCCGAGATCTGGTTCAGAAAGAACTCCGAGTGTCATTTCTTTTAAACTATGAGAAATTACCTTGTGCTCCCGAGGAATTTTCCCGTCCTTCAAGGTGTGTTCACTAGATTTAAAGGTTATTGTCGGAGGTTTACCAGGCACCTTGGTAATCTTAAGCTTTCCAACGTCATGGCCAGCACAGTCTGCCCATTTGTCCCCCAAATATTTAGGTACCTTGACCAGCCACAGCCCACGGCTGCAATTCGTAATATCCAAGTCCATCTTAGACTGTTGGCTCATGATGGAAAACACGAGAATATATAGTTAATTGACCTCTTTATAAAACGTCTTTCCGACACGTGCTAGTGTTTCAGAAAATATCTCTAATAGGGCTGGTGAAGTTTGTCGATGTGGTGGTTGTTGTTGAATACACCTGGTGATTGGTGGTTGGGAGTGGTGTTGGTAAGGGAACACAGGTGATGGAGAGAGTGACTGCAGTGGTGGTACTGCTTGTGACCAACCTTGTAGTCTGTGAGCTAAATGAGTAATGAGCTAACCCGTTGTGGCCACCGGGGGGTTATGTAGCAGCTATCTCAGGTGACTGATGTTGCTGGATGATGGAACTTGTTTATTTGGTCATTTCTCGATGCCGATAAATATTCAAATTGCTAAGAACATTAGAATAAAGTTAAACTGTCAATACGAGGCATGTATGTTTATACATGTGCATGAGTAGACTGTTTATGAATATGAATAAAAATATTTTTAACAAGTTAAAATATACGTTTTCTGATATAAATTCACTAGAACACGCCCAGCGTAGGATAACAAAGTTAATCCTGCAAATTAGAAACTTGTCATATGAAGAAAGATTAACTAAGTAGTACAAATTTGCATTCTCTAGAACGGCCAAGAATTCGGAGTGACTTAGTAGAGGTGTGCAAGTGGATGGATGGACACATCAAACGGGATATTAATAGGGTATTAGGAACATAAGAATGAAGGTAACTGCAGAAGGCCTATTGGCCCATACGAGAATAACAAAGTTAATCCTGCATATTAGAAACTTGTCATATGAAGAAAGATTGACTAAGTAGTACTAATTTGCATTCTCTAGAAAGGCCAAGAATTCGGAGTGACTTAGTAGAGGTGTGCAAGTGGATGGATGGACACATCAAACGGGATATTAATAGGGAATTAGGAACAAGAATGAAGGTAACTGCAGAAAGCCTATTGGCCCATACGAGGCAGCACCTATTTATATCTTCCCAATCCCATTAATATATAAGTCCAACGCAAAGAATGACTAAGTTAATTCCCCAAATTAGAAATCTTTCATATGAAGAAAGATTAACAAAGCTTAACTTGCATCACTGGAAAGGCGAAGAGTTAGGTGTGACATGATAGAGGTTTACAAGTGGGTGAATGGACAAAACAAAGGGGATATTAATAGGGTATTAAAAGTATCAACACAAGACAGAACACGAAACAATAGTTATAAATTGGATAAGTTTAGATTTAGGAAAGACTTGGGTAAATACTGGTTCAGTAACAGGGTTGTTGATTTGTGAAACCAATTGCCGCGTAACATTGTGGAGGTGGGGTCCCTCGATTGTTTCAAGCGTGGGTTGGACATGTATATGAGTGGAATTGGGTGGTTATAAATAGGAGCTGCCTCGTATGGGCCAACAGGCCTTCTGCAGTTGCCTTTGTTCTTATGTTCTTATGTTCCTATCCTTAGTGGCTTAGCACAAATCAATAGATTAGGCTAGATTGAGCAACATTTAGTTGGGCTCCTGCCTAACTACAGTTAAGGTTTGGCAATAAATTTATATACCATAATAATGAGGAGTAATGGAATAGTGCTATGTATTTTGTTTGGTTTTATATAAAAGACTCTTATTTTGAGTGATGTATATATAATTAGTATGGGGTAATCTCTTCAATTCTGGTATTTGATGAGTATTTATTAATATGTTATTGACCCTAACACGAAAATAATCCACACAATTAATGGATAAATTTACGTGAGTGCTTAGTCTTATGGTTGGATATTAATGTGCGCGTCAACTCCGCGGATTTAAAACCACTATTTTCCATGGATTTAAACACAAAATGACGCACTTAATTAATTTAGAGGTGCATAGCTACACTATGCATTATATTTATTGATAATTTTTATTTATTTCCTTACCTGTATTGTGGTTTGAAACCATTTTTGCTTTTTATTCCCCTTCCCTCGCCGTTTGAAACTCATAATCACAACTGTTAAATAATTTGTTAAAAAAAGCAGTCATCGCACGTGGTAACTGACGCAATTGCGCGGTTATGGATTTCTAGAAAACTTCTGACATTCACCTACTTGAAATTAATGGTTAGTAAAATAAGTTTCTGGTCACAGCCAATTTATGTTGTGGTGACAGGGGTTAATAATTTGGGTGTCAGGATTCCCAACATATAACACGGCAATCGAAACTAAACTGCATGATGTAAATGGGGCCTAACCAGAGCAGGATATAACTGAAGAATAACACAAGGTGTTTTATTACTAATGCTTTGATAAATAAATCCCAGTGTCCTATTTGCCTTATTTCGTCAACAGATCACTGTAAGCAGCGATTTTCCATTTTTCTTATATTCTTAGTCAAAACATTGATCTAAAATAGGTTAAGCAAGAAGAAGTTCTGTATAAGTATTTATTTTTATGATATCTATACAATGAACACGTGATATTGATACATTGAATCTGTGATATATTCAAGGTGTGATAAAAGTAAGTTAAAGGCGATGCTGCTTCTATGGTGGTGACAGTGTCGACGTTCATTACCATCAGGGGCTTAGTCACCTCCACCACCTTCACCTCAATCATTACCAGCTGCAGGGCTGGTGCCGTCACCGTCTGGACTGTGACGGAGGTCACGGGAACATCACTGACTTGGAACACGGTGTTGAGGAGGATCTGGTTGATGGGAAACACCACGATCTCTGTGACATTCTGCCACTCGTCCTGATACTGCACAGTCTGGAAGACGGGACAGAGCAGCGGCCGTGGCTTGCAGTAAAGGATAGCGGATAGAGGCACAAGCACCGCAAGGTAGATCATAACCTCAGACTTGGAGTATGAGGCTAATATTTGCCTGGATCTTTCACGTTTTCTTTACCTTTGTACTGTGAAACAAAGTTTAGTATGAACCTAATCATACATTGAATTTTCCACAGCCTTTTCGGCAAGCTTGTAATGACGGTACTCGGGCTTGAGTTCCCACATATTCTTGTGAGGATTCTTAACATTATAGTTACATAGGTCTTTCAGGATCTCCTTTAGATATGTGATTGGTTGTCGGGTAATCTTGTGGAGATCCTTAATATTGTAATACTGATGCTTTTCAAATGCAGCAAACAACAACTCCATGACCTTATCTTTATCATCACGAATCGTCTTGCCTTCTGCCTTCTTCTTCTGCTCTAAATAAACATTATGTTTATGGTGTGAAATAGGCTTATAGCCGTTGAGGGGTCTGTCAATAAGCTTTACCGTATGAAGAGACTGGGCAGCTTTCTTCACAGCTTCCCTTTTCTGATTGATATAGTAGTCGTCCACTACAGGCTGACATTCTAGTTTGTGGATGACATGTCCCTCAAAGGACAATTGCTGTGTCTCGGAAACTGCAGCATCCGAGCTGCTGCTGCCGAGATCTGGTTCAGAAAGAACTCCGAGTGTCATTTCTTTTAAACTATGAGAAATTACCTTGTGCTCCCGAGGAATTTTCCCGTCCTTCAAGGTGTGTTCACTAGATTTAAAGGTTATTGTCGGAGGTTTACCAGGCACCTTGGTAATCTTAAGCTTTCCAACGTCATGGCCAGCACAGTCTGCCCATTTGTCCCCCAAATATTTAGGTACCTTGACCAGCCACAGCCCACGGCTGCAATTCGTAATATCCAAGTCCATCTTAGACTGTTGGCTCATGATGGAAAACACGAGAATATATAGTTAATTGACCTCTTTATAAAACGTCTTTCCGACACGTGCTAGTGTTTCAGAAAATATCTCTAATAGGGCTGGTGAAGTTTGTCGATGTGGTGGTTGTTGTTGAATACACCTGGTGATTGGTGGTTGGGAGTGGTGTTGGTAAGGGAACACAGGTGATGGAGAGAGTGACTGCAGTGGTGGTACTGCTTGTGACCAACCTTGTAGTCTGTGAGCTAAATGAGTAATGAGCTAACCCGTTGTGGCCACCGGGGGGTTATGTAGCAGCTATCTCAGGTGACTGATGTTGCTGGATGATGGAACTTGTTTATTTGGTCATTTCTCGATGCCGATAAATATTCAAATTGCTAAGAACATTAGAATAAAGTTAAACTGTCAATACGAGGCATGTATGTTTATACATGTGCATGAGTAGACTGTTTATGAATATGAATAAAAATATTTTTAACAAGTTAAAATATACGTTTTCTGATATAAATTCACTAGAACACGCCCAGCGTAGGATAACAAAGTTAATCCTGCAAATTAGAAACTTGTCATATGAAGAAAGATTAACTAAGTAGTACAAATTTGCATTCTCTAGAACGGCCAAGAATTCGGAGTGACTTAGTAGAGGTGTGCAAGTGGATGGATGGACACATCAAACGGGATATTAATAGGGTATTAGGAACATAAGAATGAAGGTAACTGCAGAAGGCCTATTGGCCCATACGAGAATAACAAAGTTAATCCTGCATATTAGAAACTTGTCATATGAAGAAAGATTGACTAAGTAGTACTAATTTGCATTCTCTAGAAAGGCCAAGAATTCGGAGTGACTTAGTAGAGGTGTGCAAGTGGATGGATGGACACATCAAACGGGATATTAATAGGGAATTAGGAACAAGAATGAAGGTAACTGCAGAAAGCCTATTGGCCCATACGAGGCAGCACCTATTTATATCTTCCCAATCCCATTAATATATAAGTCCAACGCAAAGAATGACTAAGTTAATTCCCCAAATTAGAAATCTTTCATATGAAGAAAGATTAACAAAGCTTAACTTGCATCACTGGAAAGGCGAAGAGTTAGGTGTGACATGATAGAGGTTTACAAGTGGGTGAATGGACAAAACAAAGGGGATAATAATAGGGTATTAAAAGTATCAACACAAGACAGAACACGAAACAATGGTTATAAATTGGATAAGTTTAGATTTAGGAAAGACTTGGGTAAATACTGGTTCAGTAACAGGGTTGTTGATTTGTGAAACCAATTGCCGCGTAACATTGTGGAGGTGGGGTCCCTCGATGGTTTCAAGCGTGGGTTGGACATGTATATGAGTGGGATTGGGTGGTTATAAATAGGAGCTGCCTCGTATGGGCCAACAGGCCTTCTGCAGTTGCCTTTGTTCTTATGTTCCTATCCTTAGTGGCTTAGCACAAATCAATAGATTAGGCTAGATTGAGCAACATTTAGTTGGGCTCCTGCCGAACTACAGTTAAGGTTTGGCAATAAATTTATATACCATAATAATGAGGAGTAATGGAATAGTGCTATGTATTTTGTTTGGTTTTATATAAAAGACTTATTTTTAGTGATGTATATATAATTAGTATGGGGTAATCTCTTCAACTCTGGTATTTGATGAGTATTTATTAATATGTTATTGACCCTAACACGAAAATAATCCACACAATTAATGGATAAATTTACGTGAGTGCTTAGTCTTATGGTTGGATATTAATGTGCGCGTCAACTCCGCGGATTTAAAACCACTATTTTCCATGGATTTAAACACAAAATGACGCACTTAATTAATTTAGAGGTGCATAGCTACACTATGCATTATATTTATTGATAATTTTTATTTATTTCCTTACCTGTATTGAGGTTTGAAACCATTTTTGCTTTTTATTTCCCTTCCCTCGCCGTTTGAAACTCATAATCACAACTGTTAAATAATTTGTTAAAAAAAGCAGTCATCGCACGTGGTAACTGACGCAATTGCGCGGTTATGGATTTCTAGAAAACTTCTGACATTCACCTACTTGAAAATAATGGTTAGTAAAATTAGTTTTTGGTCACAACCAATTTATGTTGTGGTGACAGGGGTTAATAATTTGGGTGTCAGGATTCCCAACATATAACACGGCAATCGAAACTAAATTGCATGATGTAAATGGGGCCTAACCAGAGCAGGATATAACTGAAGAATAACACAAGGTGTTTTATTACTAATGCTTTGATAAATAAATCCCAGTGTCCTATTTGCCTTATTTCGTCAACAGATCACTGTAAGCAGCGATTTTCCATTTTTCTTATATTCTTAGTCAAAACATTGATCTAAAATAGGTTAAGCAAGAAGAACTTCTGTATAAGTATTTATTTTTATGATATCTATACAATGAACACGTGATATTGATACATTGAATCTGTGATATATTCAAGGTGTCATAAAAGTAAGTTAAAGGCGATGCTGCTTCTATGGTGGTGACAGTGTCGACGTTCATTACCATCAGGGGCTTAGTCACCTCCACCACCTTCACATGTTAGGGGTGACATGATAGAGGTTTACAAGTGGATGAATGGACATAACCGAGGGGATATTAATAGGGTATTAAAAGTATCAACACAGGACAGAACACGAAACAATGGATATAAATTGGATAAGTTTAGATTTAGGAAAGACTTGGGTAAATACTGGTTCAGTAACAGGGTTGTTGATTTGTGGAACCAATTGCCGCGTAACATTGTGGAGGTGGGGTCCCTCGATTGTTTCAAGCACGGGTTGGACAAGTATATGAGTGGGATTGGGTGGTTATAGAATAGGAGCTGCCTCGTATGGGCCAATAGGCCTTCTGCAGTTACCTTTGTTCTTATGTTCTTATGTTCTTACCTCAATCATTACCAGCTGCAGGGCTGGTGCCGTCACCGTCTGGACTGTGACGGAGGTCACGGGAACATCACTGACTTGGAACATGGTGTTGAGGAGGATCTGGTTGATGGGAAACACCACGATCTCTGTGACATTCTGCCACTCGTCCTGATACTGCACAGTCTGGAAGACGGGACAGAGCAGCGGCCGTGGCTTGCAGTAAAGGATAGCGGATAGAGGCACAAGCACCGCAAGGTAGATCATAACCTCAGACTTGGAGTATGAGGCTAATATTTGCCTGGATCTTTCACGTTTTCTTTACCTTTGTACTGCGAAACAAAGTTTAGTATGAACCTAATCATACATTGAATTTTCCACAGCCTTTTCGGCAAGCTTGTAATGACGGTACTCGGGCTTGAGTTCCCACATATTCTTGTGAGGATTCTTAACATTATAGTTACATAGGTCTTTCAGGATCTCCTTTAGATATGTGATTGGTTGTCGGGTAATCTTGTGGAGATCCTTAATATTGTAATACTGATGCTTTTCAAATGCAGCAAACAACAACTCCATGACCTTATCTTTATCATCACGAATCGTCTTGCCTTCTGCCTTCTTCTTCTGCTCTAAATAAACATTATGTTTATGGTGTGAAATAGGCTTATAGCCGTTGAGGGGTCTGTCAATAAGCTTTACCGTATGAAGAGACTGGGCAGCTTTCTTCACAGCTTCCCTTTTCTGATTGATATAGTAGTCGTCCACTACAGGCTGACATTCTAGTTTGTGGATGACTTGTCCCTCAAAGGACAATTGCTGTGTCTCGGAAACTGCAGCATCCGAGCTGCTGCTGCCGAGATCTGGTTCAGAAAGAACTCCGAGTGTCATTTCTTTTAAACTATGAGAAATTACCTTGTGCTCCCGAGGAATTTTCCCGTCCTTCAAGGTGTGTTCACTAGATTTAAAGGTTATTGTCGGAGGTTTACCAGGCACCTTGGTAATCTTAAGCTTTCCAACGTCATGGCCAGCACAGTCTGCCCATTTGTCCCCCAAATATTTAGGTACCTTGACCAGCCACAGCCCACGGCTGCAATTCGTAATATCCAAGTCCATCTTAGACTGTTGGCTCATGATGGAAAACACATAAGAACATAAGAACAAAGGTAACTGCAGAAGGCCTATTGGCCCATACGAGGCAGCTCCTATTCTATAACCACCCAATCCCACTCATATACTTGTCCAACCCGTGCTTGAAACAATCGAGGGACCCCACCTCCACAATGTTACGTGGCAATTGGTTCCACAAATCAACAACCCTGTTACTGAACCAGTATTTACCCAAGTCTTTCCTAAATCTAAACTTATCCAATTTATATCCATTGTTTCGTGTTTTGTCCTGTGTTGATACTTTTAATACCCTATTAATATCCCCCCGGTTATGTCCATTCATCCACTTGTAAACCTCTATCATGTCACCCCTAACTCTTCGCCTTTCCAGTGAATGCAACTTAAGCTTTGTTAATCTTTCTTCATATGAAAGATTTCTAATTTGGGGAATTAACTTAGTCATCCTACGCTGGACACGTTCAAGTGAATTTATATCCATTCTATAATATGGCGACCAAAACTGAACTGCATAATCTAAATGGGGCCTAACTAGAGCAAGATATAGCTTGAGAACCACACCAGGTGTCTTGTTACTAACGCTGCGATTAATAAATCCAAGTGTCCGATTTGCCTTATTACGAACATTTATGCATTGATCCTTTTGTTTTAAATTCTTACTAATCATAACTCCCAGATCCCTTTCGCAATCCGACTTCGCAATCACAACACCATCTAGCTCGTATCTTGTAACTCTATCATCATTACCTAACCTCAGAACTTTACATTTATCAGCATTAAACTGCATCTGCCAATCCTTTGACCATTTCAAAACCCTATCTAGATCAACTAGAAGTGATAGTGAGTCCTCCTCCGAATTAATTTCCCTACCGATTTTCGTATCATCGGCAAATTTGCAAATGTTGCTACTCAAACCAGAATCTAAATCATTTATATATATTATAAACAACAGAGGTCCCAGGACAGAGCCTTGAGGCACTCCACTTACAACATTTTCCCACTCTGACTTGATTCCATTTATACTAACTCTCTGTTTCCTTTGGTATAGCCATGCCCTAATCCATAAGAACATAAGAACAAAGGTAACTGCAGAAGGCCTATTGGCCCATACGAGGCAGCTCCTATTCTATAACCACCCAATCCCACTCATATACTTGTCCAACCCGTGCTTGAAACAATCGAGGGACCCCACCTCCACAATGTTACGCGGCAATTGGTTCCACAAATCAACAACCCTGTTACTGAACCAGTATTTACCCAAGTCTTTCCTAAATCTAAACTTATCCAATTTATATCCATTGTTTCGTGTTCTGACCTGTGTTGATACTTTTAATACCCTATTAATATCCCCCCGGTTATGTCCATTCATCCACTTGTAAACCTCTATCATGTCACCCCTAACTCTTCGCCTTTCCAGTGAATGCAACTTAAGCTTTGTTAATCTTTCTTCATATGAAAGATTTCTAATTTGGGGAATTAACTTAGTCATCCTACGCTGGACACGTTCAAGTGAATTTATATCCATTCTATAATATGGCGACCAAAACTGAACTGCATAATCTAAATGGGGCCTAACTATAGCAAGATATAGCTTGAGAACCACACCAGGTGTCTTGTTACTAACGCTGCGATTAATAAATCCAAGTGTCCGATTTGCCTTATTACGAACATTTATGCATTGATCCTTTTGTTTTAAATTCTTACTAATCATAACTCCCAGATCCCTTTCGCAATACGACTTCGCAATCACAACACCATCTAGCTCGTATCTTGTAACTCTATCATCATTACCTAACCTCAGAACTTTACATTTATCAGCATTAAACTGCATCTGCCAATCCTTTGACCATTTCAAAACCCTATCTAGATCAACTTGAAGTGATAGTGAGTCCTCCTCCGAATTAATTTCCCTACCGATTTTCGTATCATCGGCAAATTTGCAAATGTTGCTACTCAAACCTGAATCTAAATCATTTATATATATTATAAACAACAGAGGTACCAGGACAGAGCCTTGAGGCACTCCACTTACAACATTTTCCCACTCTGACTTGATTCCATTTATACTAACTCTCTGTTTCCTTTGGTATAGCCATGCCCTAATCCAGCTTAATATAGCACCCCCAATACCATGAGACTCTATTTTTTTAATCAGTCTTTCATGTGGCACTGTATCAAAAGCTTTGCTAAAGTCAAGGTATACAACATCGCAATCCTTACCACTATCAACTGCCTCAACAATGCTAGAATAAAAAGATAACAAATTTGTTAAACATGAACGGCCATTTATAAAACCATGTTGCGACTCAATTATTAATTTATGTTTTTCAAGATGAAGACGAATTTTATTTGCTATTATAGATTCGAGTAACTTTCCCACAATAGACGTTAGGCTAATTGGTCGATAGTTAGACGCAAGTGATCTATCTCCTTTCTTAAAAACTGGTATCACATTAGCAACTTTCCAAAACTTTGGCACTCTGCCTGACTCTATTGCTTTATTAAATATGGTTGACAGTGGGTCACAAAGCTCCTCTTTGCATTCTTTTAGCATCCTGGCAAACACTTCATCCGGCCCTGGGGATTTGTTTGGTTTGAGTTTTACTATTTGTTTAAGAACATCCTCCCTGGTAACTGCTAAACTCGTCAACCTGTCCTCGTCCCCACCCACATAGACTTGTTCGGCTGAAGGCATATTGTTAAGTTCCTCTTTAGTAAATACAGATACAAAATATTTATTAAAAATACTACTCATCTCTTCATCACTATCTGTTATTTGACCTGTCTCAGTTTTTAATGGACCTATCCTTTCCCTAGTCTTAGTACGATATAACTGAAAAAACCCTTTAGGATTTGTCTTTGCTTGCCCTGCTATGCGAACTTCATAGTTTCTTTTTGCTTTCCTTATCTCTTTTTTAACATTTCTAACCAGTTGTACGAATTCCTGTTCTAAAGTGACCTCCCCATTTTTAATCCTTTTGTACCAAGCTCTCTTTTTACCTATAAGGTTCTTCAAATTCTTTGTTATCCACTTTGGGTCATTAGTATACGATCTATTCAATTTGTATGGTATACTACGTTCCTGTGCTTTGTTTAGAATATTCTTAAATAAGTTATATATTGAATCCACATCGAAATCCCCATTTAAGTCACCTATCGCTGGGTTCATGTCTCGCTCCAAGACCGGCCCACACCCCATACCCAAGCCTTTCCAATCAATTTGACCCAAAATATTTCTTAGGCTATTAAAATCAGCTTTTCGAAAATCTGGCACTTTAACAGAATTTTCTCCTACTGGTCTATTCCATTCTATGCTAAATCTGATTTCTTTGTGATCACTGCTCCCTAGCTCACTCCCTATTTCGATGTCATTAATTTGCGTTTCCCTGTTAGTTAACACTAAATCTAAAATATTATTTTCCCGTGTTGGTTCCTTAATGTGTTGCGTAAGAAAGCAATCGTCAATTAATTCTAGAAAATCTTCTGCTTCACTATTCCCTGTTTTGTTCAACCAGTTTATTCCGCTAAAATTAAAGTCACCCATGACATAAATACTGTTAGATCTAGATGCTCTAGATATTTCATCCCATAGATGCTTTGCTTCCATTCTGTCTAAATTTGGTGGCCTATATATTACTCCTATTATATTATTATTAGCTTTTTCGTTTAATTCAATCCAAATAGTTTCTGTGTGTGGCTCTGTTTTGATTCCCTCTTTGAGACTACATTTCAAATTGTCCCTAACATATATGGCTACTCCACCTCCTCGTCTAATATATCTATCTGTGTGAAATAGTTTAAATCCATATATTTGATATTCAGCTAATAGTTCTCTATTTTCTACATTCATCCACGTTTCGGTAAGTGCAATAATATCTATTTTTTCTGTGCAGACAAGAGCATTTAATTCGTTAATTTTATTTCTTAGACTTCTACTGTTAGTGTAATATACCCTAAGTGAATTGTTATTTTGCGGACCTTCTCTTTCCCTGATCGTTTTGCCAATTCCTTTCTCCCACAAACACATACTTTTATTACCTCCTTCCTCCAAATCAATTCCCATACCTCTATCTACTAACAGTTTAAACCCAAACAAACACCTCTAACCACTTCTTCTAGCGAGTTCGCAACAGCAACAACCCCAGCTCTCGATAGATGCACCCCATCACGAGCATACATTTCATTTCTTCCATAGAAGTGTTCCCAGTTGTCTATGAAAGATATTGCATTTGATTTGCAATATCTTTCCAGCCGGCAATTGACACCAAGTGCCCTCGATATCCATTCATTTCCCACTCCCTTTCTTGGAAGAATGCCACATATGATCGGGATTCCTCCCTTGCTCCTAACTAACTCTATGGCTGTTTTATACCTCTGAATCAGTTCCTCACTCCTGACTCGACCAACATCATTTCCTCCCACGCTAATGCAAATAATGGGATTGTTCCCATTACCAGCCATAATATCATTCATGTTGTTTATAATATCACCAATGCCAGCTCCGGGATAGCAAACCCTTAACCTGTTCCCCCTATCTCTAGCACAAAACGTTCTATCCAAATACCTTATCTGGGAATCTCCCACAACTAATGTTTGCTTAGGTACTTCCTTTACTTTCTGAGGGGCCTGCGCTTCCTTTCTCTTCGTTGCTTTCCCTTTTGCGCGATCCACAGTCTCTCCACAGCACTCGTCCTCCAAAACGTCAAATGAATTTGAAGTTGCTATGGCGTTTGAAGGCGGCTTTATCAAAGTCTTCTTAAGGCCCCTGTCTTTCGCAACTCTCCAAGACGAGGTCCCTTTACTGCTGGTCTCCTCCTTCGTTACTTCTCGTTGTTTTTTAAGCTGACGCACCTCCTCCCGCAGAGAGTCCAACTCTGTCCTCAGGGCTCCCACTAGAGTCACCAGGTCCTTCACTACAACTTCCATATTGCTATGATAATATAACATAATATAATAATATAATCCAGCTTAATATAGCACCCCCAATACCATGAGACTCTATTTTTTTAATCAGTCTTTCATGTGGCACTGTATCAAAAGCTTTGCTAAAGTCAAGGTATACAACATCGCAATCCTTACCACTATCAACTGCCTCAACAATGCTAGAATAAAAAGATAACAAATTTGTTAAACATGAACGGCCATTTATAAAACCATGTTGCGACTCAATTATTAATTTATGTTTTTCAAGATGAAGACGAATTTTATTTGCTATTATAGATTCGAGTAACTTTCCCACAATAGACGTTAGGCTAATTGGTCGATAGTTAGACGCAAGTGATCTATCTCCTTTCTTAAAAACTGGTATCACATTAGCAACTTTCCAAAACTCTGGCACTCTGCCTGACTCTATTGATTTATTAAATATGGTTGACAGTGGGTCACAAAGCTCCTCTTTGCATTCTTTAAGCACCCTAGCAAACACTTCATCCGGCCCTGGGGATTTGTTTGGTTTGAGTTTTACTATTTGTTTAAGAACATCCTCCCTGGTAACTGCTAAACTCGTCAACCTGTCCTCGTCCCCACCCACATAGACTTGTTCGGCTGAAGGCATATTGTTAAGTTCCTCTTTAGTAAATACAGATACAAAATATTTATTAAAAATACTACTCATCTCTTCATCACTATCTGTTATTTGACCTGTCTCAGTTTTTAATGGACCTATCCTTTCCCTAGTCTTAGTACGATATAACTGAAAAAACCCTTTAGGATTTGTCTTTGCTTGCCCTGCTATGCGAACTTCATAGTTCCTTTTTGCTTTCCTTATCTCTTTTTTAACATTTCTAACCAGTTGTACGAATTCCTGTTCTAAAGTGACCTCCCCATTTTTAATCCTTTTGTACCAAGCTCTCTTTTTACCTATAAGGTTCTTCAAATTCTTTGTTATCCACTTTGGGTCATTAGTATACGATCTATTCAATTTGTATGGTATACTACGTTCCTGTGCTTTGTTTAGAATATTCTTAAATAAGTTATATATTGAATCCACATCGAAATCCCCATTTAAGTCACCTAACGCTGGGTTCATGTCTCGCTCCAAGACCGGCCCACACCCCATACCCAAGCCTTTCCAATCAATTTGACCCAAAAAATTTCTTAGGCTATTAAAATCAGCTTTTCGAAAATCTGGCACTTTAACAGAATTTTCTCCTACTGGTCTATTCCATTCTATGCTAAATCTGATTTCTTTGTGATCACTGCTCCCTAGCTCACTCCCTATTTCGATGTCATTAATTTGCGTTTCCCTGTTAGTTAACACTAAATCTAAAAAATTATTTTCCCGTGTTGGTTCCTTAATGTGTTGCGTAAGAAAGCAATCGTCAATTAATTCTAGAAAATCTTCTGCTTCACTATTCCCTGTTTTGTTCAACCAGTTTATTCCGCTAAAATTAAAGTCACCCATGACATAAATACTGTTAGATCTAGATGCTCTAGATATTTCATCCCATAGATGCTTTGCTTCCATTCTGTCTAAATTTGGTGGCCTATATATTACTCCTATTATAATATTATTAGCTTTTTCGTTTAATTCAATCCAAATAGTTTCTGTGTGTGGCTCTGTTTTGATTCCCTCTTTGAGACTACATTTCAAATTGTCCCTAACATATATGGCTACTCCACCTCCTCGTCTAATATATTTATCTGTGTGAAATAGTTTAAATCCATATATTTGATATTCAGCTAATAGTTCTCTATTTTCTACATTCATCCACGTTTCGGTAAGTGCAATAATATCTATTTTTTCTGTGCAGACAGGAGCATTTAATTCGTTAATTTTATTTCTTAGACTTCTACTGTTAGTGTAATATACCCTAAGTGAATTGTTATTTTGCGGACCTTCTCTTTCCCTGATCGTTTTGCCAATTCCTTTCTCCCACAAACACATACTTTTATTACCTCCTTCCTCCAAATCAATTCCCATACCTCTATCTACTAACAGTTTAAACCCAAACAAACACCTCTAACCACTTCTTCTAGCGAGTTCGCAACAGCAACAACCCCAGCTCTCGAGCAACAGCAACAACCCCAGCTCTCGAACACGAGAATATATAGTTAATTGACCTCTTTATAAAACGTCTTTCCGACACGTGCTAGTGTTTCAGAAAATATCTCTAATAGGGCTGGTGAAGTTTGTCGATGTGGTGGTTGTTGTTGAATACACCTGGTGATTGGTGGTTGGGAGTGGTGTTGGTAAGGGAACACAGGTGATGGAGAGAGTGACTGCAGTGGTGGTACTGCTTGTGACCAACCTTGTAGTCTGTGAGCTAAATGAGTAATGAGCTAACCCGTTGTGGCCACCGGGGGGTTATGTAGCAGCTATCTCAGGTGACTGATGTTGCTGGATGATGGAACTTGTTTATTTGGTCATTTCTCGATGCCGATAAATATTCAAATTGCTAAGAACATTAGAATAAAGTTAAACTGTCAATACGAGGCATGTATGTTTATACATGTGCATGAGTAGACTGTTTATGAATATGAATCAAAATATTTTTAACAAGTTAAAATATACGTTTTCTGATATAAATTCACTAGAACACGCCCAGCGTAGGATAACAAAGTTAATCCTGCAAATTAGAAACTTGTCATATGAAGAAAGATTAACTAAGTAGTACAAATTTGCATTCTCTAGAACGGCCAAGAATTCGGAGTGACTTAGTAGAGGTGTGCAAGTGGATGGATGGACACATCAAACGGGATATTAATAGGGTATTAGGAACATAAGAATGAAGGTAACTGCAGAAGGCCTATTGGCCCATACGAGAATAACAAAGTTAATCCTGCATATTAGAAACTTGTCATATGAAGAAAGATTGACTAAGTAGTACTAATTTGCATTCTCTAGAAAGGCCAAGAATTCGGAGTGACTTAGTAGAGGTGTGCAAGTGGATGGACACATCAAACGGGATATTAATAGGGAATTAGGAACAAGAATGAAGGTAACTGCAGAAAGCCTATTGGCCCATACGAGGCAGCACCTATTTATATCTTCCCAATCCCATTAATATATAAGTCCAACGCATAGAATGACTAAGTTAATTCCCCAAATTAGAAATCTTTCATATGAAGAAAGATTAACAAAGCTTAACTTGCATCACTGGAAAGGCGAAGAGTTAGGTGTGACATGATAGAGGTTTACAAGTGGGTGAATGGACAAAACAAAGGGGATATTAATATGGTATTAAAAGTATCAACACAAGACAGAACACGAAACAATGGTTATAAATTGGATAAGTTTAGATTTAGGAAAGACTTGGGTAAATACTGGTTCAGTAACAGGGTTGTTGATTTGTGAAACCAATTGCTTCGTAACATTGTGGAGGTGGGGTCCCTCGATTGTTTCAAGCGTGGGTTGGACATGTATATGAGTGGGATTGGGTGGTTATAAATAGGAGCTGCCTCGTATGGGCCAACAGGCCTTCTGCAGTTGCCTTTGTTCTTATGTTCTTATGTTCCTATCCTTAGTGGCTTAGCACAAATCAATAGATTAGGCTAGATTGAGCAACATTTAGTTGGGCTCCTGCCGAACTACAGTTAAGGTTTGGCAATAAATTTATATACCATAATAATGAGGAGTAATGGAATAGTGCTATGTATTTTGTTTGGTTTTATACTCTTATTTTGAGTGATGTATATATAATTAGTATGGGGTAATCTCTTCAACTCTGGTATTTGATGAGTATTTATTAATATGTTATTGACCCTAACACGAAAATAATCCACACAATTAATGGATAAATTTACGTGAGTGCTTAGTCTTATGGTTGGATATTAATGTGCGCGTCAACTCCGCGGATTTAAAACCACTATTTTCCATGGATTTAAACACAAAATGACGCACTTAATTAATTTAGAGGTGCATAGCTACACTATGCATTATATTTATTGATAATTTTTATTTATTTCCTTACCTGTATTGAGGTTTGAAACCATTTTTGCTTTTTATTCCCCTTCCCTCGCCGTTTGAAACTCATAATCACAACTGTTAAATAATTTGTTAAAAAAAAAGCACTCATCGCACGTGATAACTGACGCAATTGCGCGGTTATGGATTTCTAGAAAACTTCTGACATTCACCTACTTGAAAATAATGGTTAGTAAAATTAGTTTCTGGTCACAACCAATTTATGTTGTGGTGACAGGGGTTAATAATTTGGGTGTCAGGATTCCCAACATATAACACGGCAATCGAAACTAAACTGCATGATGTAAATGGGGCCTAACCAGAGCAGGATATAACTGAAGAATAACACAAGGTGTTTTATTACTAATGCTTTGATAAATAAATCCCAGTGTCCTATTTGCCTTATTTCGTCAACAGATCACTGTAAGCAGCGATTTTCCATTTTTCTTATATTCTTAGTCAAAACATTGATCTAAAATAGGTTAAGCAAGAAGAACTTCTGTATAAGTATTTATTTTTATGATATCTATACAATGAACACGTGATATTGATACATTGAATCTGTGATATATTCAAGGTGTCATAAAAGTAAGTTAAAGGCGATGCTGCTTCTATGGTGGTGACAGTGTCGACGTTCATTACCATCAGGGGCTTAGTCACCTCCACCACCTTCACCTCAATCATTACCAGCTGCAGGGCTGGTGCCGTCACCGTCTGGACTGTGACGGAGGTCACGGGAACATCACTGACTTGGAACACGGTGTTGAGGAGGATCTGGTTGATGGGAAACACCACGATCTCTGTGACATTCTGCCACTCGTCCTGATACTGCACAGTCTGGAAGACGGGACAGAGCAGCGGCCGTGGCTTGCAGTAAAGGATAGCGGATAGAGGCACAAGCACCGCAAGGTAGATCATAACCTCAGACTTGGAGTATGAGGCTAATATTTGCCTGGATCTTTCACGTTTTCTTTACCTTTGTACTGTGAAACAAAGTTTAGTATGAACCTAATCATACATTGAATTTTCCACAGCCTTTTCGGCAAGCTTGTAATGACGGTACTCGGGCTTGAGTTCCCACATATTCTTGTGAGGATTCTTAACATTATAGTTACATAGGTCTTTCAGGATCTCCTTTAGATATGTGATTGGTTGTCGGGTAATCTTGTGGAGATCCTTAATATTGTAATACTGATGCTTTTCAAATGCCGCAAACAACAACTCCATGACCTTATCTTTATCATCGCGAATCGTCTTGCCTTCTGCCTTCTTCTTCTGCTCTAAATAAACATTATGTTTATGGTGTGAAATAGGCTTATAGCCGTTGAGGGGTCTGTCAATAAGCTTTACCGTATGAAGAGACTGGGCAGCTTTCTTCACAGCTTCCCTTTTCTGATTGATATAGTAGTCGTCCACTACAGGCTGACATTCTAGTTTGTGGATGACTTGTCCCTCAAAGGACAATTGCTGTGTCTCGGAAACTGCAGCATCCGAGCTGCTGCTGCCGAGATCTGGTTCAGAAAGAACTCTGAGTGTCATTTCTTTTAAACTATGAGAAATTACCTTGTGCTCCCGAGGAATTTTCCCGTCCTTCAAGGTGTGTTCACTAGATTTAAAGGTTATTGTCGAAGGTTTACCAGGCACCTTGGTAATCTTAAGCTTTCCAACGTCATGGCCAGCACAGTCTGCCCATTTGTCCCCCAAATATTTAGGTACCTTGACCAGCCACAGCCCACGGCTGCAATTCGTAATATCCAAGTCCATCTTAGACTGTTGGCTCATGATGGAAAACACGAGAATATATAGTTAATTGACCTCTTTATAAAACGTCTTTCCGACACGTGCTAGTGTTTCAGAAAATATCTCTAATAGGGCTGGTGAAGTTTGTCGATGTGGTGGTTGTTGTTGAATACAGCTGGTGATTGGTGGTTGGGAGTGGTGTTGGTAAGGGAACACAGGTGATGGAGAGAGTGACTGCAGTGGTGGTACTGCTTGTGACCAACCTTGTAGTCTGTGAGCTAAATGAGTAATGAGCTAACCCGTTGTGGCCACCGGGGGGTTATGTAGCAGCTATCTCAGGTGACTGATGTTGCTGGATGATGGAACTTGTTTATTTGGTCATTTCTCGATGCCGATAAATATTCAAATTGCTAAGAACATTAGAATAAAGTTAAACTGTCAATACGAGGCATGTATGTTTATACATGTGCATGAGTAGACTGTTTATGAATATGAATCAAAATATTTTTAACAAGTTAAAATATACGTTTTCTGATATAAATTCACTAGAACACGCCCAGCGTAGGATAACAAAGTTAATCCTGCAAATTAGAAACTTGTCATATGAAGAAAGATTAACTAAGTAGTACAAATTTGCATTCTCTAGAACGGCCAAGAATTCGGAGTGACTTAGTAGAGGTGTGCAAGTGGATGGATGGACACATCAAACGGGATAATAATAGGGTATTAGGAACATAAGAATGAAGGTAACTGCAGAAGGCCTATTGACCCATACGAGAATAACAAAGTTAATCCTGCATATTAGAAACTTGTCATATGAAGAAAGATTGACTAATAGTACTAATTTGCATTCTCTAGAAAGGCCAAGAATTCGGAGTGACTTAGTAGAGGTGTGCAAGTGGATGGATGGACACATCAAACGGGATATTAATAGGGAATTAGGAACAAGAATGAAGGTAACTGCAGAAAGCCTATTGGCCCATACGAGGCAGCACCTATTTATATCTTCCCAATCCCATTAATATATAAGTCCAACGCATACTTGAAACAATCAAGGGATCCTACTTCTATCAAGATATGCGATAATTGGTTCCACAAATCAACAACCATGTTACCGAACCACTATTTTCCCAGGTATTTCCTAAATCTAAACGTAGGAAAATAAGAATAAACGTAACTGCAGATGTCCTACTGGCCCCACACAAGAAAGCTGCTATTTATAACCACCTAATCTCATTCATATATGTCTAAGAACATAAGAATAAAGGTAAGTGTTGAGATTGCGAAGTCGGATTGCGAAAGGGATCTGGGAGTTATGATTAGTAAGAATTTAAAACAAAAAGTTCAATGCCTGAATGTTCGTAATAAGGCAAATAGGACACTAGGGTTTATTAATCGAAGCGTAATTAACAAGACACCTGGTGTGGTTCCTCAGCTATATCTTGCTCTGGTTAGGCCCCATTTAGATTATACAGTTGAGTTTTGGTCGCCATACTATAGAATGGATATAAATTCACTTGAACGTGTCCAGCATAGAATGACTAAGTTAATTCCCCAAATTAGAAATCTTTCATATGAAGAAAGATTAACAAAGCTTAACTTGCATCACTGGAAAGGCGAAGAGTTAGGTGTGACATGATAGAGGTTTACAAGTGGGTGAATGGACAAAACAATGGGGATATTAATAGGGTATTAAAAGTATCAACACAAGACAGAACACGAAACAATGGTTATAAATAGGATAAGATTAGATTTAGGAAAGACTTGGGTAAATACTGGTTCAGTAACAGGGTTGTTGATTTGTGAAACCAATTGCCGCGTAACATTGTGGAGGTGGGGTCCCTCGATTGTTTCAAGCGTGGGTTGGACATGTATATGAGTGGGATTGGGTGGTTATAAATAGGAGCTGCCTCGTATGGGCCAACAGGCCTTCTGCAGTTGCCTTTGTTCTTATGTTCTTATGTTCCTATCCTTAGTGGCTTAGCACAAATCAATAGATTAGGCTAGATTGAGCAACATTTAGTTGGGCTCCTGCCGAACTACAGTTAAGGTTTGGCAATAAATTTATATACCATAATAATGAGGGGTAATGGAATAGTGCTATGTATTTTGTTTCGTTTTATATAAAAGACTCTTATTTTGAGTGATGTATATATAATTAGTATGGGGTAATCTCTTCAACTCTGGTATTTGATGAGTATTTATTAATATGTTATTGACCCTAACACGAAAATAATCCACACAATTAATGGATAAATTTACGTGAGTGCTTAGTCTTATGGTTGGATATTAATGTGCGCGTCAACTCCGCGGATTTAAAACCACTATTTTCCATGGATTTAAACACAAAATGACGCACTTAATTAATTTAGAGGTGCATAGCTACACTATGCATTATATTTATTGATAATTTTTATTTATTTCCGTACCTGTATTGAGGTTTGAAACCATTTTTGCTTTTTATTCCCCTTCCCTCGCCGTTTGAAACTCATAATCACAACTGTTAAATAATTTGTTAAAAAAAAGCAGTCATCGCACGTGGTAACTGACGCAATTGCGCGGTTATGGATTTCTAGAAAACCTCTGACATTCACCTACTTGAAATTAATGGTTAGTAAAATTAGTTTCTGGTCACAACCAATTTATGTTGTGGTGACGGGTTAATAATTTGGGTGTCAGGATTCCCAACATATAACACGGCAATCGAAACTAAACTGCATGATGTAAATGGGGCCTAACCAGAGCAGGATATAACTGAAGAATAACACAAGGTGTTTTATTACTAATGCTTTGATAAATAAATCCCAGTGTCCTATTTGCCTTATTTCGTCAACAGATCACAGTAAGCAGCGATTTTCCATTTTTCTTATATTCTTAGTCAAAACATTGATCTAAAATAGGTTAAGCAAGAAGAACTTCTGTATAAGTATTTATTTTTATGATATCTATACAATGAACACGTGATATTGATACATTGAATCTGTGATATATTCAAGGTGTCATAAAAGTAAGTTAAAGGCGATGCTGCTTCTATGGTGGTGACAGTGTCGACGTTCATTACCATCAGGGGCTTAGTCACCTCCACCACCTTCACCTCAATCATTACCAGCTGCAGGGCTGGTGCCGTCACCGTCTGGACTGTGACGGAGGTCACGGGAACATCACCTACTTGGAACACGGTGTTGAGGAGGATCTGGTTGATGGGAAACACCACGATCTCTGTGACATTCTGCCACTCGTCCTGACACTGCACAGTCTGGAAGACGGGACAGAGCAGCGGCCGTGGCTTGCAGTAAAGAACATAAGAACAAAGGTAACTGCAGAAGGCCTATTGGCCCATACGAGGCAGCTCCTATTCTATAACCACCCAATCCCACTCATATACTTGTCCAACCCGTGCTTGAAACAATCGAGAGACCCCACCTCCACAATGTTACGCGGCAATTGGTTCCACAAATCAACAACCCTGTTACTGAACCAGTATTTACCCAAGTCTTTCCTAAATCTAAACTTATCCAATTTATATCCATTGTTTCGTGTTCTGTCCTGTGTTGATACTTTTAATACCCTATTAATATCCCCCCGGTTATGTCCATTCATCCACTTGTAAACCTCTATCATGTCACCCCTAACTCTTCGCCTTTCCAGTGAATGCAACTTAAGCTTTGTTAATCTTTCTTCATATGAAAGATTTCTAATTTGGGGAATTAACTTAGTCATCCTACGCTGGACACGTTCAAGTGAATTTATATCCATTCTATAATATGGCGACCAAAACTGAACTGCATAATCTAAATGGGGCCTAACTAGAGCAAGATATAGCTTGAGAACCACACCAGGTGTCTTGTTACTAACGCTGCGATTAATAAATCCAAGTGTCCGATTTGCCTTATTACGAACATTTATGCATTGATCCTTTTGTTTTAAATTCTTACTAATCATAACTCCCAGATCCCTTTCGCAATCCGACTTCGCAATCACAACACCATCTAGCTCGTATCTTGTAACTCTATCATCATTACCTAACCTCAGAACTTTACATTTATCAGCATTAAACTGCATCTGCCAATCCTTTGACCATTTCAAAACCCTATCTAGATCAACTTGAAGTGATAGTGAGTCCTCCTCCGAATTAATTTCCCTACCTATTTTCGTATCATCGGCAAATTTGCAAATGTTGCTACTCAAACCTGAATCTAAATCATTTATATATATTATAAACAACAGAGGTCCCAGGACAGAGCCTTGAGGCACTCCACTTACAACATTTTCCCACTCTGACTTGATTCCATTTATACTAACTCTCTGTTTCCTTTGGTATAGCCATGCCCTAATCCAGCTTAATATAGCACCCCCAATACCATGAGACTCTATTTTTTTAATCAGTCTTTCATGTGGCACTGTATCAAAAGCTTTGCTAAAGTCAAGGTATACAACATCGCAATCCTTACCACTATCAACTGCCTCAACAATGCTAGAATAAAAAGATAACAAATTTGTTAAACATGAACGGCCATTTATAAAACCATGTTGCGACTCAATTATTAATTTATGTTTTTCAAGATGAAGACGAATTTTATTTGCTATTATAGATTCGAGTAACTTTCCCACAATAGACGTTAGGCTAATTGGTCGATAGTTAGACGCAAGTGATCTATCTCCTTTCTTAAAAACTGGTATCACATTAGCAACTTTCCAAAACTCTGGCACTCTGCCTGACTCTATTGATTTATTAAATATGGTTGACAGTGGGTCACAAAGCTCCTCTTTGCATTCTTTAAGCACCCTAGCAAACACTTCATCCGGCCCTGGGGATTTGTTTGGTTTGAGTTTTACTATTTGTTTAAGAACATCCTCCCTGGTAACTGCTAAACTCGTCAACCTGTCCTCGTCCCCACCCACATAGACTTGTTCGGCTGAAGGCATATTGTTAAGTTCCTCTTTAGTAAATACAGATACAAAATATTTATTAAAAATACTACTCATCTCTTCATCACTATCTGTTATTTGACCTGTCTCAGTTTTTAATGGACCTATCCTTTCCCTAGTCTTAGTACGATATAACTGAAAAAACCCTTTAGGATTTGTCTTTGCTTGCCCTGCTATGCGAACTTCATAGTTTCTTTTTGCTTTCCTTATCTCTTTTTTAACATTTCTAACCAGTTGTACGAATTCCTGTTCTAAAGTGACCTCCCCATTTTTAATCCTTTTGTACCAAGCTCTCTTTTTACCTATAAGGTTCTTCAAATTCTTTGTTATCCACTTTGGGTCATTAGTATACGATCTATTCAATTTGTATGGTATACTACGTTCCTGTGCTTTGTTTAGAATATTCTTAAATAAGTTATATATTGAATCCACATCGAAATCCCCATTTAAGTCACCTATCGCTGGGTTCATGTCTCGCTCCAAGACCGGCCCACACCCCATACCCAAGCTTTTCCAATCAATTTGACCCAAAAAATTTCTTAGGCTATTAAAATCAGCTTTTCGAAAATCTGGCACTTTAACAGAATTTTCTCCTACTGGTCTATTCCATTCTATGCTAAATCTGATTTCTTTGTGATCACTGCTCCCTAGCTCACTCCCTATTTCGATGTCATTAATTTGCGTTTCCCTGTTAGTTAACACTAAATCTAAAATATTATTTTCCCGTGTTGGTTCCTTAATGTGTTGCGTAAGAAAGCAATCGTCAATTAATTCTAGAAAATCTTCTGCTTCACTATTCCCTGTTTTGTTCAACCAGTTTATTCCGCTAAAATTAAAGTCACCCATGACATAAATACTGTTAGATCTAGATGCTCTAGATATTTCATCCCATAGATGCTTTGCTTCCATTCTGTCTAAATTTGGTGGCCTATATATTACTCCTATTATAATAATATTAGCTTTTTCGTTTAATTCAATCCAAATAGTTTCTGTGTGTGGCTCTGTTTTGATTCCCTCTTTGAGACTACATTTCAAATTGTCCCTAACATATATGGCTACTCCACCTCCTCGTCTAATATATCTATCTGTGTGAAATAGTTTAAATCCATATATTTGATATTCAGCTAATAGTTCTCTATTTTCTACATTCATCCACGTTTCGGTAAGTGCAATAATATCTATTTTTTCTGTGCAGACAAGAGCATTTAATTCGTTAATTTTATTTCTTAGACTTCTACTGTTAGTGTAATATACCCTAAGTGAATTGTTATTTTGCGGACCTTCTCTTTCCCTGATCGTTTTGCCAATTCCTTTCTCCCACAAACACATACTTTTATTACCTCCTTCCTCCAAATCAATTCCCATACCTCTATCTACTAACAGTTTAAACCCAAACAAACACCTCTAACCACTTCTTCTAGCGAGTTCGCAACAGCAACAACCCCAGCTCTCGATAGATGCACCCCATCACGAGCATACATTTCATTTCTTCCATAGAAGTGTTCCCAGTTGTCTATGAAAGATATTGCATTTGATTTGCAATATCTTTCCAGCCGGCAATTGACACCAAGTGCCCTCGATATCCATTCATTTCCCACTCCCTTTCTTGGAAGAATGACACATATGATCGGGATTCCTCCCTTGCTCCTAACTAACTCTATGGCTGTTTTATACCTCTGAATCAGTTCCTCACTCCTGACTCGACCAACATCATTTCCTCCCACGCTAATGCAAATAATGGGATTGTTCCCATTACCAGCCATAATATCATTCATGTTGTTTATAATATCACCAATGCCAGCTACGGGATAGCAAACCCTTAACCTGTTCCCCCTATCTCTAGCACAAAACGTTCTATCCAAATACCTTATCTGGGAATCTCCCACAACTAATGTTTGCTTAGGTACTTCCTTTACTTTCTGAGGGGCCTGCGCTTCCTTTCTCTTCGTTGCTTTCCCTTTTGCGCGATCCACAGTCTCTCCACAGCACTCGTCCTCCAAAACGTCAAATGAATTTGAAGTTGCTATGGCGTTTGAAGGCGGCTTTATCAAAGTCTTCTTAAGGCCCCTGTCTTTCGCAACTCTCCAAGACGAGGTCCCTTTACTGCTGGTCTCCTCCTTCGTTACTTCTCGTTGTGAGGATAGCGGATAGAGGCACAAGCACCGCAAGGTAGATCATAACCTCAGACTTGGAGTATGAGGCTAATATTTGCCTGGATCTTTCACATTTTCTTTACCTTTGTACTGTGAAACAAAGTTTAGTATGAACCTAATCATACATTGAATTTTCCACAGCCTTTTCGGCAAGCTTGTAATGACGGTACTCGGGCTTGAGTTCCCACATATTCTTGTGAGGATTCTTAACATTATAGTTACATAGGTCTTTCAGGATCTCCTTTAGATATGTGATTGGTTGTCGGGTAATCTTGTGGAGATCCTTAATATTGTAATACTGATGCTTTTCAAATGCAGCAAACAACAACTCCATGACCTTATCTTTATCATCACGAATCGTCTTGCCTTCTGCCTTCTTCTTCTGCTCTAAATAAACATTATGTTTATGGTGTGAAATAGGCTTATAGCCGTTGAGGGGTCTGTCAATAAGCTTTACCGTATGAAGAGACTGGGCAGCTTTCTTCACAGCTTCCCTTTTCTGATTGATATAGTAGTCGTCCACTACAGGCTGACATTCTAGTTTGTGGATGACTTGTCCCTCAAAGGACAATTGCTGTGTCTCGGAAACTGCAGCATCCGAGCTGCTGCTGCCGAGATCTGGTTCAGAAAGAGCTCCGAGTGTCATTTCTTTTAAACTATGAGAAATTACCTTGTGCTCCCGAGGAATTTTCCCGTCCTTCAAGGTGTGTTCACTAGATTTAAAGGTTATTGTCGGAGGTTTACCAGGCACCTTGGTAATCTTAAGCTTTCCAACGTCATGGCCAGCACAGTCTGCCCATTTGTCCCCCAAATATTTAGGTACCTTGACCAGCCACAGCCCACAGGCTGCAATTCGTAATATCCAAGTCCATCTTAGACTGTTGGCTCATGATGGAAAACACGAGAATATATAGTTACTTGACCTCTTTATAAAACGTCTTTCCGACACGTGCTAGTGTTTCAGAAAATATCTCTAATAGGGCTGGTGAAGTTTGTCGATGTGGTTGTTGTTGTTGAATACACCTGGTGATTGGTGGTTGGGAGTGGTGTTGGTAAGGGAACACAGGTGATGGAGAGAGTGACTGCAGTGGTGGTACTGCTTGTGACCAACCTTGTAGTCTGTGAGCTAAATGAGTAATGAGCTAACCCGTTGTGGCCACCGGGGGGTTATGTAGCAGCTATCTCAGGTGATTGATGTTGCTGGATGATGGAACTTGTTTATTTGGTCATTTCTCGATGCCGATAAATATTCAAATTGCTAAGAACATTAGAATAAAGTTAAACTGACAATACGAGGCATGTATGTTTATACATGTGCATGAGTAGACTGTTTATGAATATGAATCAAAATATTTTTAACAAGTTAAAATATACGTTTTCTGATATAAATTCACTAGAACACGCCCAGCGTAGGATAACAAAGTTAATCCTGCAAATTAGAAACTTGTCATATGAAGAAAGATTAACTAAGTAGTACAAATTTGCATTCTCTAGAACGGCCAAGAATTCGGAGTGACTTAGTAGAGGTGTGCAAGTGGATGGATGGACACATCAAACGGGATATTAATAGGGTATTAGGAACATAAGAATGAAGGTAACTGCAGAAGGCCTATTGGCCCATACGCGAATAACAAAGTTAATCCTGCATATTAGAAACTTGTCATATGAAGAAAGATTGACTAAGTAGTACTAATTTGCATTCTCTAGAAAGGCCAAGAATTCGGAGTGACTTAGTAGAGGTGTGCAAGTGGATGGATGGACACATCAAACGGGATATTAATAGGGAATTAGGAACAAGAATGAAGGTAACTGCAGAAAGCCTATTGGCCCATACGAGGCAGCACCTATTTATATCTTCCCAATCCCATTAATATATAAGTCCAACGCATACTTGAAACAATCAAGGGATCCTACTTCTATCAAGATATGCGATAATTGGTTCCACAAATCAACAACCATGTTACCGAACCACTATTTTCCCAGGTATTTCCTAAATCTAAACGTAGGAAAATAAGAATAAACGTAACTGCAGATGTCCTACTGGCCCCACACAAGAAAGCTGCTATTTATAACCACCTAATCTCATTCATATATGTCTAAGAACATAAGAATAAAGGTAAGTGTTGAGATTGCGAAGTCGGATTGCGAAAGGGATCTGGGAGTTATGATTAGTAAGAATTTAAAACAAAAAAATCAATGCCTGAATGTTCGTAATAAGGCAAATAGGACACTAGGGTTTATTAATCGAAGCGTAATTAACAAGACACCTGGTGTGGTTCCTCAGCTATATCTTGCTCTGGTTAGGCCCCATTTAGATTATACAGTTGAGTTTTGGTCGCCATACTATAGAATGGATATAAATTCACTTGAACGTGTCCAGCATAGAATGACTAAGTTAATTCCCCAAATTAGAAATCTTTCATATGAAGAAAGATTAACAAAGCTTAACTTGCATCACTGGAAAGGCGAAGAGTTAGGTGTGACATGATAGAGGTTTACAAGTGGGTGAATGGACAAAACAATGGGGATATTAATAGGGTAATAAAAGTATCAACACAAGACAGAACACGAAACAATGGTTATAAATAGGATAAGATTAGATTTAGGAAAGACTTGGGTAAATACTGGTTCAGTAACAGGGTTGTTGATTTGTGAAACCAATTGCCGCGTAACATTGTGGAGGTGGGGTCCCTCGATTGTTTCAAGTGTGGGTTGGACATGTATATGAGTGGGATTGGGTGGTTATAAATAGGAGCTGCCTCGTATAAGAACATAAGAACAAAGGTAACTGCAGAAGGCCTATTGGCCCATACGAGGCAGCTCCTATTCTATAACCACCCAATCCCACTCATATACTTGTCCAACCCGTGCTTGAAACAATCGAGGGACCCCACCTCCACAATGTTACGCGGCAATTGGTTCCACAAATCAACAACCCTGTTACTGAACCAGTATTTACCCAAGTCTTTCCTAAATCTAAACTTATCCAATTTATACCCATTGTTTCGTGTTCTGTCCTGTGTTGATACTTTCAATACCCTATTAATATCCCCCCGGTTATGTCCATTCATCCACTTGTAAACCTCTATCATGTCACCCCTAACTCTTCGCCTTTCCAGTGAATGCAACTTAAGCTTTGTTAATCTTTCTTCATATGAAAGATTTCTAATTTGGGGAATTAACTTAGTCATCCTACGCTGGGCACGTTCAAGTGAATTTATATCCATTCTATAATATGGCGACCAAAACTGAACTGCATAATCTAAATGGGGCCTAACTAGAGCAAGATATAGCTTGAGAACCACACCAGGTGTCTTGTTACTAACGCTGCGATTAATAAATCCAAGTGTCCGATTTGCCTTATTACGAACATTTATGCATTGATCCTTTTGTTTTAAATTCTTACTAATCATAACTCCCAGATCCCTTTCGCAATCCGACTTCGCAATCACAACACCATCTAGCTCGTATCTTGTAACTCTATCATCATTACCTAACCTCAGAACTTTATATTTATCAGCATTAAACTGCATCTGCCAATCCTTTGACCATTTCAAAACCCTATCTAGATCAACTTGAAGTGATAGTGAGTCCTCCTCCGAATTAATTTCCCTACCGATTTTCGTATCATCGGCAAATTTGCAAATGTTGCTACTCAAACCTGAATCTAAATCATTTATATATATTATAAACAACAGAGGTCCCAGGACAGAGCCTTGAGGCACTCCACTTACAACATTTTCCCACTCTGACTTGATTCCATTTATACTAACTCTCTGTTTCCTTTGGTATAGCCATGCCCTAATCCAGCTTAATATAGCACCCCCAATACCATGAGACTCTATCTTTTTAATCAGTCTTTCATGTGGCACTGTATCAAAAGCTTTGCTAAAGTCAAGGTATACAACATCGCAATCCTTACCACTATCAACTGCCTCAACAATGCTAGAATAAAAAGACAACAAATTTGTTAAACATGAACGGCCATTTATAAAACCATGTTGCGACTCAATTATTAATTTATGTTTTTCAAGATGAAGACGAATTTTATTTGCTATTATAGATTCGAGTAACTTTCCCACAATAGACGTTAGGCTAATTGGTCGATAGTTAGACGCAAGTGATCTATCTCCTTTCTTAAAAACTGGTATCACATTAGCAACTTTCCAAAACTCTGGCACTCTGCCTGACTCTATTGATTTATTAATAGAGTCAGGAAAGATATTGCAAATCAAATGCAATATCTTTCATAGACAACTGGGAACACTTCTATGGAAGAAATGAAATGTATGCTCGTGATGGGGTGCATCTATCGAGAGCTGGGGTTGTTGCTGTTGCGAACTCGCTAGAAGAAGTGGTTAGAGGTGTTTGTTTGGGTTTAAACTGTTAGTAGATAGAGGTATGGGAATTGATTTGGAGGAAGGAGGTAATAAAAGTATGTGTTTGTGGGAGAAAGGAATTGGCAAAACGATCAGGGAAAGAGAAGGTCCGCAAAATAACAATTCACTTAGGGTATATTACACTAACAGTAGAAGTCTAAGAAATAAAATTAACGAATTAAATGCTCTTGTCTGCACAGAAAAAATAGATATTATTGCACTTACCGAAACGTGGATGAATGTAGAAAATAGAGAACTATTAGCTGAATATCAAATATATGGATTTAAACTATTTCACACAGATAGATATATTAGACGAGGAGGTGGAGTAGCCATATATGTTAGGGACAATTTGAAATGTAGTCTCAAAGAGGGAATCAAAACAGAGCCACACACAGAAACTATTTGGATTGAATTAAACGAAAAAGCTAATAATATTATAATAGGAGTAATATATAGGCCACCAAATTTAGACAGAATGGAAGCAAAGCATCTATGGGATGAAATATCTAGAGCATCTAGATCTAACAGTATTTATGTCATGGGTGACTTTAATTTTAGCGGAATAAACTGGTTGAACAAAACAGGGAATAGTGAAGCAGAAGATTTTCTAGAATTAATTGACGATTGCTTTCTTACGCAACACATTAAGGAACCAACACGGGAAAATAATATTTTAGATTTAGTGTTAACTAACAGGGAAACGCAAATTAATGACATCGAAATAGGGAGTGAGCTAGGGAGCAGTGATCACAAAGAAATCAGATTTAGCATAGAATGGAATAGACCAGTAGGAGAAAATTCTGTTAAAGTGCCAGATTTTCGAAAAGCTGATTTTAATAGCCTAAGAAATTTTTTGGGTCAAATTGATTGGAAAGGCTTGGGTATGGGGTGTGGGCCGGTCTTGGAGCGAGACATGAACCCAGCGATAGGTGACTTAAATGGGGATTTCGATGTGGATTCAATATATAACTTATTTAAGAATATTCTAAACAAAGCACAGGAACGTAGTATACCATACAAATTGAATAGATCGTATACTAATGACCCAAAGTGGATAACAAAGAATTTGAAGAACCTTATAGGTAAAAAGAGAGCTTGGTACAAAAGGATTAAAAATGGGGAGGTCACTTTAGAACAGGAATTCGTACAACTGGTTAGAAATGTTAAAAAAGAGATAAGGAAAGCAAAAAGAAACTATGAAGTTCGCATAGCAGGGCAAGCAAAGACAAATCCTAAAGGGTTTTTTCAGTTATATCGTACTAAGACTAGGGAAAGGATAGGTCCATTAAAAACTGAGACAGGTCAAATAACAGATAGTGATGAAGAGATGAGTAGTATTTTTAATAAATATTTTGTATCTGTATTTACTAAAGAGGAACTTAACAATATGCCTTCAGCCGAACAAGTCTATGTGGGTGGGGACGAGGACAGGTTGACGAGTTTAGCAGTTACCAGGGAGGATGTTCTTAAACAAATAGTAAAACTCAAACCAAACAAATCCCCAGGGCCGGATGAAGTGTTTGCTAGGGTGCTTAAAGAATGCAAAGAGGAGCTTTGTGACCCACTGTCAACCATATTTAATAAATCAATAGAGTCAGGCAGAGTGCCAGAGTTTTGGAAAGTTGCTAATGTGATACCAGTTTTTAAGAAAGGAGATAGATCACTTGCGTCTAACTATCGACCAATTAGCCTAACGTCTATTGTGGGAAAGTTACTCGAATCTATAATAGCAAATAAAATTCGTCTTCATCTTGAAAAACATAAATTAATAATTGAGTCGCAACATGGTTTTATAAATGGCCGTTCATGTTTAACAAATTTGTTATCTTTTTATTCTAGCATTGTTGAGGCAGTTGATAGTGGTAAGGATTGCGATGTTGTATACCTTGACTTTAGCAAAGCTTTTGATACAGTGCCACATGAAAGACTGATTAAAAAAATAGAGTCTCATGGTATTGGGGGTGCTATATTAAGCTGGATTAGGGCATGGCTATACCAAAGGAAACAGAGAGTTAGTATAAATGGAATCAAGTCAGAGTGGGAAAATGTTGTAAGTGGAGTGCCTCAAGGCTCTGTCCTGGGACCTCTGTTGTTTATAATATATATAAATGATTTAGATTCAGGTTTGAGTAGCAACATTTGCAAATTTGCCGATGATACGAAAATCGGTAGGGAAATTAATTCGGAGGAGGACTCACTATCACTTCAAGTTGATCTAGATAGGGTTTTGAAATGGTCAAAGGATTGGCAGATGCAGTTTAATGCTGATAAATGTAAAGTTCTGAGGTTAGGTAATGATGATAGAGTTACAAGATACGAGCTAGATGGTGTTGTGATTGCGAAGTCGGATTGCGAAAGGGATCTGGGAGTTATGATTAGTAAGAATTTAAAACAAAAGGATCAATGCATAAATGTTCGTAATAAGGCAAATCGGACACTTGGATTTATTAATCGCAGCGTTAGTAACAAGACACCTGGTGTGGTTCTCAAGCTATATCTTGCTCTAGTTAGGCCCCATTTAGATTATGCAGTTCAGTTTTGGTCGCCATATTATAGAATGGATATAAATTCACTTGAACGTGTCCAGCGTAGGATGACTAAGTTAATTCCCCAAATTAGAAATCTTTCATATGAAGAAAGATTAACAAAGCTTAAGTTGCATTCACTGGAAAGGCGAAGAGTTAGGGGTGACATGATAGAGGTTTACAAGTGGATGAATGGACATAACCGGGGGGATATTAATAGGGTATTAAAAGTATCAACACAGGACAGAACACGAAACAATGGATATAAATTGGATAAGTTTAGATTTAGGAAAGACTTGGGTAAATACTGGTTCAGTAACAGGGTTGTTGATTTGTGGAACCAATTGCCGCGTAACATTGTGGAGGTGGGGTCCCTCGATTGTTTCAAGCACGGGTTGGACAAGTATATGAGTGGGATTGGGTGGTTATAGAATAGGAGCTGCCTCGTATGGGCCAATAGGCCTTCTGCAGTTACCTTTGTTCTTATGTTCTTATGTTCTTATTGTTTCAAGCACGGGTTGGACTGAGTGGGATTGGGTGGTTATAGAATAGGAGCTGCCTCGTATGGGCCAATAGGCCTTCTGCAGTTACCTTTGTTCTTATTAAATATGGTTGACAGTGGGTCACAAAGCTCCTCTTTGCATTCTTTAAGCACCCTGGCAAACACTTCATCCGGCCCTGGGGATTTGTTTGGTTTGAGTTTTACTATTTGTTTAAGAACATCCTCCCTGGTAACTGCTAAACTCGTCAACCTGTCCTCGTCCCCACCCACATAGACTTGTTCGGCTGAAGGCATATTGTTAAGTTCCTCTTTAGTAAATACAGATACAAAATATTTATTAAAAATACTACTCATCTCTTCATCACTATCTGTTATTTGACCTGTCTCAGTTTTTAATGGACCTATCCTTTCCCTAGTCTTAGTACGATATAACTGAAAAAACCCTTTAGGATTTGTCTTGAAAAACATAAATTAATAATTGAGTCGCAACATGGTTTTATAAATGGCCGTTCATGTTTAACAAATTTGTTATCTTTTTATTCTAGCATTGTTGAGGCAGTTGATAGTGGTAAGGATTGCGATGTTGTATACCTTGACTTTAGCAAAGCTTTTGATACAGTGCCACATGAAAGACTGATTAAAAAAATAGAGTCTCATGGTATTGGGGGTGCTATATTAAGCTGGATTAGGGCATGGCTATACCAAAGGAAACAGAGAGTTAGTATAAATGGAATCAAGTCAGAGTGGGAAAATGTTGTAAGTGGAGTGCCTCAAGGCTCTGTCCTGGGACCTCTGTTGTTTATAATATATATAAATGATTTAGATTCAGGTTTGAGTAGCAACATTTGCAAATTTGCCGATGATACGAAAATCGGTAGGGAAATTAATTCGGAGGAGGACTCACTATCACTTCAAGTTGATCTAGATAGGGTTTTGAAATGGTCAAAGGATTGGCAGATGCAGTTTAATGCTGATAAATGTAAAGTTCTGAGGTTAGGTAATGATGATAGAGTTACAAGATACGAGCTAGATGGTGTTGTGATTGCGAAGTCGGATTGCGAAAGGGATCTGGGAGTTATGATTAGTAAGAATTTAAAACAAAAGGATCAATGCATAAATGTTCGTAATAAGGCAAATCGGACACTTGGATTTATTAATCGCAGCGTTAGTAACAAGACACCTGGTGTGGTTCTCAAGCTATATCGTGCTCTAGTTAGGCCCCATTTAGATTATGCAGTTCAGTTTTGGTCGCCATATTATAGAATGGATATAAATTCACTTGAACGTGTCCAGCGTAGGATGACTAAGTTAATTCCCCAAATTAGAAATCTTTCATATGAAGAAAGATTAACAAAGCTTAAGTTGCATTCACTGGAAAGGCGAAGAGTTAGGGGTGACATGATAGAGGTTTACAAGTGGATGAATGGACATAACCGGGGGGATATTAATAGGGTATTAAAAGTATCAACACAGGACAGAACACGAAACAATGGATATAAATTGGATAAGTTTAGATTTAGGAAAGACTTGGGTAAATACTGGTTCAGTAACAGGGTTGTTGATTTGTGGAACCAATTGCAGCGTAACATTGTGGAGGTGGGGTCCCTCGATTGTTTCAAGCACGGGTTGGACAAGTATATGAGTGGGATTGGGTGGTTATAGAATAGGAGCTGCCTCGTATGGGCCAATAGGCCTTCTGCAGTTACCTTTGTTCTTATGTTCTTCTTATGTTCTTCTTTGCTTGCCCTGCTATGCGAACTTCATAGTTTCTTTTTGCTTTCCTTATCTCTTTTTTAACATTTCTAACCAGTTGTATGAATTCCTGTTCTAAAGTGACCTCCCCATTTTTAATCCTTTTGTACCAAGCTCTCTTTTTACCTATAAGGTTCTTCAAATTCTTTGTTATCCACTTTGGGTCATTAGTATTCGATCTATTCAATTTGTATGGTATACTACGTTTCTGTGCTTTGTTTAGAATATTCTTAAGTAAGTTATATATTGAATCCACATCGAAATCCCCATTTAAGTCACCTATCACTGGGTTCATGTCTCGCTCCAAGACCGGCCCACACCCCATACCCAAGACTTTCCAATCAATTTGACCCAAAAAATTTCTTAGGCTATTAAAATCAGCTTTTCGAAAATCTGGCACTTTAACAGAATTTTCTCCTACTGGTCTATTCCATTCTATGCTAAATCTGATTTCTTTGTGATCACTGCTCCCTAGCTCACTCCCTATTTCGATGTCATTAATTTGCGTTTCCCTGTTAGTTAACACTAAATCTAAAATATTATTTTCCCGTGTTGGTTCCTTAATGTGTTGCGTAAGAAAACAATCGTCAATTAATTCTAGAAAATCTTCTGCTTCACTATTCCCTGTTTTGTTCAACCAGTTTATTCCGCTAAAATTAAAGTCACCCATGACATAAATACTGTTAGATCTAGATGCTCTAGATATTTCATCCCATAGATGCTTTGCTTCCATTCTGTCTAAATTTGGTGGCCTATATATTACTCCTATTATAATAATATTAGCTTTTTCGTTTAATTCAATCCAAATAGTTTCTGTGTGTGGCTCTGTTTTGATTCCCTCTTTGAGACTACATTTCAAATTGTCCCTAACATATATGGCTACTCCACCTCCTCGTCTAATATATCTATCTGTGTGAAATAGTTTAAATCCATATATTTGATATTCAGCTAATAGTTCTCTATTTTCTACATTCATCCACGTTTCGGTAAGTGCAATAATATCTATTTTTTCTGTGCAGACAAGAGTATTTAATTCGTTAATTTTATTTCTTAGACTTCTACTGTTAGTGTAATATACCCTAAGTGAATTGTTTTTTTGCGGACCTTCTCTTTCCCTGTGTGGGAACCGACCTGTGAGATTTATATTTATTTAATTTATGTGAATTTATATTTACGTTAATTTATATACTTCGATAGCAATTTGTATAATAATGAGTGGACTGTATTTCTGCAATAATCTCATAATCTCACAAATCGATCCTCTACACATTAGGGGGGGTTTAATAGTTTATATATATATGCAGCCAATCAAACTACAAAATTAACTACATACATTGAAGAGGTTCCTTATCTTATAGTACAGCAGGTTAGACCACCAGGTATAACTAGGGTGTAGACACCAAATTATCCTCTTTGAGGTAGCTTCCATATCCCCCAGTAACTGGTGCACAAATCTTGCTTCCTCGTCTTGACCTGTCAAAAGTGCGCTAGCTGTGAAGCCAGAATCCTATATATGACAAGCTATATCAGAGAAAACACTATACAGTACATGGAACATTAAAGACCTGGCTTAATTACCTTTAGTTTGAGGCTTCCACGTGATCTAACCGGATCACCCTATATCATGACATTAATGGCCATAAATGAATGATAAACGGGTTTCGGAAAGAACACTTAACTTGATATGTAGACAGCGTGTTGAAAAATGGTACACCTTTGGTTTCCATAACACTACGTCCAAGTAAATTTAACAGGAGCCGTATTTGCTCCCGTGTGAGCCTCTGGTCTCGTATAAACAATGGCTGTTTAACACTCCATACTATTGACGTTACTGGCCGACATTGTCCAGATATGATAGGAGCTAAATTTGCTCCACACGTCTCGGAGGTGACACAACAATGGCTCCCCCTCCTCACCCTGACGCCTGGCTTACATTGTCCAGATTTCCAAAGGTGATAGAAGGGTCACATTTACTCTACTTTAATATTGATAATTAAGTTAATTTATATAAGATGTTTTTATGATGGTAAAGTCCAAAGACTAATGTATTTAAGAATAATTCCCAGCAGAATAGCTGGTGAATTATAATAGTATGTGGTGATGATATCCCGTTTTCTTTAGACGGTAATTCCACTACAAGTTACGTTTTCTATGGGTAACTTGTTTATACAATACAGCTATTATCTGTATGATTATTAAATGGTGTCGGATTTTCCGACATAATTCCCCAGGGGGCTGCTCACGGGTCGAAGTCCTGTTTAGAACAGACGAACACCGATACTCCTCCTTCGAATTATTACATTAATTTGATGTTAGTAGTTAGTAATCACACATTTGTGTGTCTGTTCGTACAGGACGGATGTCCCGTACTAGAGTTGTAGGGGTTAGAAGTCTAATGCGATTTCATTTCCCTGTCAACTCTTGAAAGGCTAATATTCAAGCCTTATTACATATTATTTAACCCAGAAGACTGAATGTGATCAAGTACTACAGTCAAGTATGATTCAGGGACTGCAGTGAGATCAGTGACATTAGATATAACTTGAAGTTTCTTCAGGTAACTGGTCACTGATATATAAACACTGAGGCCCATGGAATACATCTTGATTAAATAATAAATGTATCAAATCAGTCATCAGATTTACTGGGGTTTAATTTAATTAATTGATTCAGAGGATTGAATAGCTCATCATTAAAGTAAAGTATGGTTCTGAGACTGCAGTGGGTTCAGTGACATTGGTCGCAGTGACTTGTAGCTGTTTTAGGCTACTGTTCACTGATTTGCCACTGAGGCCTCATGAACTCATCTCCAGCTTTAAATGATGATACTAACATCAACCTCTGTTACTATAGTCAGCTGTAATCTCCTTAGTATAATGCTACTGGAGAAATATAATCAGCTGACAAATTTAGATTTCTACTGGTATTGTTTATCTGCAGGCATAGGTCTCCTCAGGCTTGATACTGGGCCTGAGAGTAATTTACCTCCTGCAGACTTTAACATGGTTATGCCCTGATATTTAGTAGGGCTACCGATGAATCGATGGCAATAGTCTGTCCCTACAAGGAGATCGAAGTCGGTGAGGTGATCAGACTTAATATTATCTGCCAATTTTATTCCTCTATTTCTCAGGAATTTGGCTGTTGCTCTCAGACCTTGAACTTGTAGGTCTACTGGTATTTTGTCCACCACAATGGCTTGTACTCGACAGACGTACCTGCCTAAGCGTACTGATGGTTGTACCACCTGGTAGACTTGAGGTCCTGCATCTGTTACAAACCCTGAGATGTTGAATGACATCTGGGCTACAGGCCTTAATTGTAATTCATCTGCCAACCTTTTAGTGATGTATGTTCTTTGGGATCCTTGGTCAAACAACCCACGGGTATGGACCTTGGCCCTCTTATTCAGGATGGTAATTTGGGCAGTAGGCAAAGTCGTATTACCTTTAGACTTTGCCGATTGGACACTCTTTGTTTGTTGCACCTTGCAGTACTGTACTGAGGTGGGAATGCTATCTTCCACCTTGGGGTTTGGAGACGTTGTTTTGGTGTCTCTGCACAATGCTGCATGGTGCTGACCTTTGTTACACCTATTACAGGTGTGTAATTGGGTATCACAGTCGTTGATGTTATGTTTCCTGAGGCACCTCGTGCAATGTTGCAAATCTTTGAGTCGCTCAACACGGGCGTCACTATCAGGATAATTAGAGCAGTGGTACATTGAATGTTTCTCATTGCAGAACAAACATGTTCCATAGCTTCCAGTACCCTTTGGTGTCACGTTCTTGGATGACACAGTAACTATAGGCTTGGAGGGTCCCACTGCATATACGCCCACACTGCCACTGTTCCACTTTGGTGTTAAATTATATTGTCTAGATTGATTTGGAGTACCTTTGGTACTCTGTGGTTTACTATTATTGGTTTCTGAGGGTTTACTTGGTGGTTTTAATTTGTCATGTGTTCGTAATTGATGAACTACTGACTTTAAACCTTCAGATATTTCATTCATAGATAAGATGCTTTTATTGTAATGAGCACTCATTTGTCTCAATATGTCCCTAGGTATTTTCTCCTGGACAATTATTTTCAAGACCCACTCAGCCCCGTTTGTATCTGCTGTCAGGCTGAGGGCATTGATCAATGATTCTACCTCCAGCTTGAAGACTTGGAGTGAATCAGCTGAAGCCTCCGGTGGGGGTAAATGCAACAGCTCATGAACTAAATGTGATGTTCTTACTTCTGGATCAGCATAATTATCCTCGAGGAGTTTTACTGCCAGATCATAGCCGTCATTAGTTAATCTCAGATGGGATACTACTGTTTTAGCCTCACCTGATAATTGGCCTTGCAAATAAGAGAATTTACTACTCTTTGGTAAAGATTGTTTTGAGTCTACAAGGTCAACGAATTTGTTCCAAAATTCGTCCCAATCTTCCTCATCTTTTCCTGAGAAAGTGGGTAAATTAATTGGAGGGAGTCGAGCTTCTGCTTGACTCGTATTAGATGCAACTGTTGTTGTTGTTGCTGTTGCCTTGTTCTGGGCAATTAATTTGACATAAGGCTGTAACGTGGCCTGAGTGTGATCTTCATAATTCGCAAGATCAACCATAATGTCGTCTATTTCTGTTTCTGATAAATTAGTGTTGGCAAGTTCAGCCACATATGTTGCTATTTGGCATTTGATTTGCTCAAATTTACCTGCAGCTGCTTGATAATAGCTTTCCAGGTCAGCATAATCAACTGTTGATTGTTGTGACAAATCTTCACATTTCTTGATCTGTCTTGTTAAGTGGCCTTTAAGACCTGCAAGGATTCTTTTCATTCTCCCTGCATTATCCATACTGGCTAGTTGGTGAAGCCTTGTGGGACTTGTACTTGGGCTGCTCATAATACTGAACAAACACTAATGATAGCCTAGGGTAAATTCTGCACTCACTAGGCAATAATCCTACCTCTACTAGAGGTTAGCACTTAAAATTAATACACATTATATATATACAATCATCCACACTAATGATTTGAGTGATAAACCAGTGTCATTGGAAGTACCTTTAGGTTAGCTCTTCTATATCACCCTAGGATGGTAGAGACACTAATTAATCACTCAAAGGTGTAATGATCATAAGTAAATTATTATATATACAACTCAATTCGAGTTGATAAAAATTACACCCAAAATAGGGTCTGGACCATTCATTAATGGTGTTAGGTTGATCAATATAGTACAACTGACTATGGTAATAATGGGACTAGGATGAACGATAATAGTTCAACTAGTCAATGGTTAATATCCTACCCTGTTGTGGGTTGGCAATTAGTAAATATTATACTGTGATCACTAGTGCAATATATATTAAATAATTCTCTATTTGGAGAAATAATATACACAATTATTGATAATAGCCTCTTTATTAGCCTCTATGAAACTTCTAATATTATCAAGAAGTATTAAATATTATTAGTGACCTCGCGAAATAAAGTCCACAAAATTCGTAGATAATCTCTCGCGAAATGTAACACCACGAAATCCGTGAACAATCTCGCGACACAGTCACTAATTTGGCTGGCTTCTATATTAGCGCTGTCATTTCATAGAATAACACGCCACCAAATCTGTGGGTGTGCATGAAACCGCTGATGAGGCAGATCTGAACTGAGGGAGGCTCCTGAGCTCCCACGAGGCTTCGCCGCTGTCTTTGACTGGCTTTGTTTAAATAACACTGCACTAGTATATTTAATGAATCCACTGGTTAACTGGTTCATCCGGTACTAAGATGACCAAATGTGGGTTCAAAGGATCAAATAATCCGTCATCCGGTTCGAAGATGACCAAATAATGTGGGAACCGACCTGTGAGATTTATATTTATTTAATTTATGTGAATTTATATTTACGTTAATTTATATACTTCGATAGCAATTTGTATAATAATGAGTGGACTGTATTTCTGCAATAATCTCATAATCTCACAAATCGATCCTCTACACATTAGGGGGGGTTTAATAGTTTATATATATATGCAGCCAATCAAACTACAAAATTAACTACATACATTGAAGAGGTTCCTTATCTTATAGTACAGCAGGTTAGACCACCAGGTATAACTAGGGTGTAGACACCAAATTATCCTCTTTGAGGTAGCTTCCATATCCCCCAGTAACTGGTGCACAAATCTTGCTTCCTCGTCTTGACCTGTCAAAAGTGCGCTAGCTGTGAAGCCAGAATCCTATATATGACAAGCTATATCAGAGAAAACACTATACAGTACATGGAACATGAAGACCTGGCTTAATTACCTTTAGTTTGAGGCGATTTCGCGATCTAACCGGGTCACCCTATATCCTGACATTAATGGCCATAAATGAATGATAAACGGGTTTCGGATAGACACTTAACTTGAATTTGTAGACAGCGTGTTGACAATGGTACACCTTTGGCTTCCATAACACTACGTCCAAGTAAATTAACAGGAGCCGAATTTGCTCCCGTGTGAGCCTCTGGTCTAGTATAAACAACGGCTGTTTAACACTCCATACTATTGACGTTACTGGCCGACATTGTCCAGATATGATAGGAGCTAAATTTGCTCCACACGTCTCAGAGGTGACACAACAATGGCTCCCCCTCCTCACCCTGACGCCTGGCTTACATTGTCCAGATTTCCAAAGGTGATAGAAGGGTCACATTTACTCTACTTTAATATTGATAATTAAGTTAATTTATATAAGATGTTTTTATGATGGTAAAGTCCAAAGACTAATGTATTTAAGAATAATTCCCAGCAGAATAGCTGGTGAATTATAATAGTATGTGGTGATGATATCCCGTTTTCTTTAGACGGTAATTCCACTACAAGTTACGTTTTCTATGGGTAACTTGTTTATACAATACAGCTATTATCTGTATGATTATTAAATGGTGTCGGATTTTCCGACACCCTGATCGTTTTGCCAATTCCTTTCTCCCACAAACACATACTTTTATTACCTCCTTCCTCCAAATCAATTCCCATACCTCTATCTACTAACAGTTTAAACCCAAACAAACACCCCTAACCACTTCTTCTAACGAGTTCGCAACAGCAACAACCCCAGCTCTCGATAGATGCACCCCATCACGAGCATACATTTCATTTCTTCCATAGAAGTGTTCCCAGTTGTCTATGAAAGATATTGCATTTGATTTGCAATATCTTTCCAGCCGGCAATTGACACCAAGTGCCCTCGATATCCATTCATTTCCCACTCCCTTTCTTGGAAGAATGCCACATATGATCGGGATTCCTCCCTTGCTCCTAACTAACTCTATGGCTGTTTTATACCTCTGAATCAGTTCCTCACTCCTAACTCGACCAACATCATTTCCTCCCACGCTAATGCAAATAATGGGATTGTTCCCATTACCAGCCATAATATCATTCATGTTGTTTATAATATCACCAATGCCAGCTCCGGGATAGCAAACCCTTAACCTGTTCCCCCTATCTCTAGCACAAAACGTTCTATCCAAATACCTTATCTGGGAATCTCCCACAACTAATGTTTGCTTAGGTACTTCCTTTACTTTCTGAGGGGCCTGCGCTTCCTTTCTCTTCGTTGCTTTCCCTTTTGCGCGATCCACAGTCTCTCCACAGCACTCGTCCTCCAAAACGTCAAATGAATTGGAAGTTGCTATGGCGTTTGAAGGCGGCTTTATCAAAGTCTTCTTAAGGCCCCTGTCTTTCACAACTCTCCAAGACGAGGTCCCTTTACTGCTGGTCTCCTCCTTCGTTACTTCTCGTTGTTCTTTCATCTGACGCACCTCCTCCCGCAGAAAGTCCAACTCTGTCCTCAGGGCTCCCACCGAGTATGGGCCAACAGGCCTTCTGCAGTTGCCTTTGTTCTTATGTTCCTATCCTTAGTGGCTTAGCACAAATCAATAGATTAGGCTAGATTGAGCAACATTTAGTTGGGCTCCTGCCGAACTACAGTTAAGGTTTGGCAATAAATTTATATACCATAATAATGAGGAGTAATGGAATAGTGCTATGTATTTTGTTTGGTTTTATATAAAAGACTCTTATTTTGAGTGATGTATATATAATTAGTATGGGGTAATCTCTTCAACTCTGGTATTTGATGAGTATTTATTAATATGGTATTGACCCTAACACGAAAATAATCCACACAATTAATGGATAAATTTACGTGAGTGCTTAGTCTTATGGTTGGATATTAATGTGCGCGTCAACTCCGCGGATTTAAAACCACTATTTTCCATGGATTTAAACACAAAATGACGCACTTAATTAATTTAGAGGTGCATAGCTACACTATGCATTATATTTATTGATAATTTTTATTTATTTCCTTACCTGTATTGAGGTTTGAAACCATTTTTGCTTTTTATTCCCCTTCCCTCGCCGTTTGAAACTCATAATCACAACTGTTAAATAATTTGTTAAAAAAAAGCAGTCATCGCACGTGGTAACTGACGCAATTGCGCGGTTATGGATTTCTAGAAAACTTTTGACATTCACCTACTTGAAATTAATGGTTAGTAAAATTAGTTTCTGGTCACAACCAATTTATGTTGTGGTGACGGGTTAATAATTTGGGTGTCAGGATTCCCAACATATAACACGGCAATCGAAACTAAACTGCATGATGTAAATGGGGCCTAACCAGAGCAGGATATAACTGAAGAATAACACAAGGTGTTTTATTATTAATGCTTTGATAAATAAATCCCAGTGTCCTATTTGCCTTATTTCATCAACAGATCACTGTAAGCAGCGATTTTCCATTTTTCTTATATTCTTAGTCAAAACATTGATCTAAATGTTGATCTAAATTGATCTAAAATAGGTTAAGCAAGAAGAACTTCTGTATAAGTATTTATTTTTATGATATCTATACAATGAACACGTGATATTGATACATTGAATCTGTGATATATTCAAGGTGTCATAAAAGTAAGTTAAAGGCGATGCTGCTTCTATGGTGGTGACAGTGTCGACGTTCATTACCATCAGGGGCTTAGTCACCTCCACCACCTTCACCTCAATCATTACCAGCTGCAGGGCTGGTGCCGTCACCGTCTGGACTGTGACGGAGGTCACGGGAACATCACTGACTTGGAACACGGTGTTGAGGAGGATCTGGTTGATGGGAAACACCACGATCTCTGTGACATTCTGCCACTCGTCCTGATACTGCACAGTCTGGAAGACGGGACAGAGCAGCGGCCGTGGCTTGCAGTAAAGGATAGCGGATAGAGGCACAAGCACCGCAAGGTAGATCATAACCTCAGACTTGGAGTATGAGGCTAATATTTGCCTGGATCTTTCACGTTTTCTTTACCTTTGTACTGTGAAACAAAGTTTAGTATGAACCTAATCATACATTGAATTTTCCACAGCCTTTTCGGCAAGCTTGTAATGACGGTACTCGGGCTTGAGTTCCCACATATTCTTGTGAGGATTCTTAACATTATAGTTACATAGGTCTTTCAGGATCTCCTTTAGATATGTGATTGGTTGTCGGGTAATCTTGTGGAGATCCTTAATATTGTAATACTGATGCTTTTCAAATGCAGCAAACAACAACTCCATGACCTTATCTTTATCATCACGAATCGTCTTGCCTTCTGCCTTCTTCTTCTGCTCTAAATAAACATTATGTTTATGGTGTGAAATAGGCTTATAGCCGTTGAGGGGTCTGTCAATAAGCTTTACCGTATGAAGAGACTGGGCAGCTTTCTTCACAGCTTCCCTTTTCTGATTGATATAGTAGTCGTCCACTACAGGCTGACATTCTAGTTTGTGGATGACTTGTCCCTCAAAGGACAATTGCTGTGTCTCGGAAACTGCAGCATCCGAGCTGCTGCTGCCGAGATCTGGTTCAGAAAGAACTCCGAGTGTCATTTCTTTTAAACTATGAGAAATTACCTTGTGCTCCCGAGGAATTTTCCCGTCCTTCAAGGTGTGTTCACTAGATTTAAAGGTTATTGTCGGAGGTTTACCAGGCACCTTGGTAATCTTAAGCTTTCCAACGTCATGGCCAGCACTGTCTGCCCATTTGTCCCCCAAATATTTAGGTACCTTGACCAGCCACAGCCCACGGCTGCAATTCGTAATATCCAAGTCCATCTTAGACTGTTGGCTCATGATGGAAAACACGAGAATATATAGTTACTTGACCTCTTTATAAAACGTCTTTCCGACACGTGCTAGTGTTTCAGAAAATATCTCTAATAGGGCTGGCGAAGTTTGTCGATGTGGTGGTTGTTGTTGAATACAGCTGGTGATTGGTGGTTGGGAGTGGTGTTGGTAAGGGAACACAGGTGATGGAGAGAGTGACTGCAGTGGTGGTACTGCTTGTGACCAACCTTGTAGTCTGTGAGCTAAATGAGTAATGAGCTAACCCGTTGTGGCCACCGTGGGGTTATGTAGCAGCTATCTCAGGTGACTGATGTTGCTGGATGATGGAACTTGTTTATTTGGTCATTTCTCGATGCCGATAAATATTCAAATTGCTAAGAACATTAGAATAAAGTTAAACTGTCAATACGAGGCATGTATGTTTATACATGTGCATGAGTAGACTGTTTATGAATATGAATCAAAATATTTTTAACAAGTTAAAATATACGTTTTCTGATATAAATTCACTAGAACACGCCCAGCGTAGGATAACAAAGTTAATCCTGCAAATTAGAAACTTGTCATATGAAGAAAGATTAACTAAGTAGTACAAATTTGCATTCTCTAGAACGGCCAAGAATTCGGAGTGACTTAGTAGAGGTGTGCAAGTGGATGGATGGACACATCAAACGGGATATTAATAGGGTATTAGGAACATAAGAATGAAGGTAACTGCAGAAGGCCTATTGGCCCATACGAGAATAACAAAGTTAATCCTGCATATTAGAAGAAAGATTGACTAAGTAGTACTAATTTGCATTCTCTAGAAAGGCCAAGAATTCGGAGTGACTTAGTAGAGGTGTGCAAGTGGATGGATGGACACATCAAACGGGATATTAATAGGGAATTAGGAACAAGAATGAAGGTAACTGCAGAAAGCCTATTGGCCCATACGAGGCAGCACCTATTTATATCTTCCCAATCCCATTAATATATAAGTCCAACGCATACTTGAAACAATCAAGGGATCCTACTTCTATCAAGATATGCGATAATTGGTTCCACAAATCAACAACCATGTTACCGAACCACTATTTTCCCAGGTATTTCCTAAATCTAAACGTAGGAAAATAAGAATAAACGTAACTGCAGATGTCCTACTGGCCCCACACAAGAAAGCTGCTATTTATAACCACCTAATCTCATTCATATATGTCTAAGAACATAAGAATAAAGGTAAGTGTTGAGATTGCGAAGTCGGATTGCGAAAGGGATCTGGGAGTTATGATTAGTAAGAATTTAAAACAAAAAAATCAATGCCTGAATGTTCGTAATAAGGCAAATAGGACACTAGGGTTTATTAATCGAAGCGTAATTAACAAGACACCTGGTGTGGTTCCTCAGCTATATCTTGCTCTGGTTAGGCCCCATTTAGATTATACAGTTGAGTTTTGGTCGCCATACTATAGAATGGATATAAATTCACTTGAACGTGTCCAGCATAGAATGACTAAGTTAATTCCCCAAATTAGAAATCTTTCATATGAAGAAAGATTAACAAAGCTTAACTTGCATCACTGGAAAGGCGAAGAGTTAGGTGTGACATGATAGAGGTTTACAAGTGGGTGAATGGACAAAACAAAGGGGAAAGTTACTCGAATAGGGAAAGTTACTCGAATCTATAATAGCAAATAAAATTCGTCTTCATCTTGAAAAACATAAATTAATAATTGAGTCGCAACATGGTTTTATAAATGGCCGTTCATGTTTAACAAATTTGTTATCTTTTTATTCTAGCATTGTTGAGGCAGTTGATAGTGGTAAGGATTGCGATGTTGTATACCTTGACTTTAGCAAAGCTTTTGATACAGTGCCACATGAAAGACTGATTAAAAAGATAGAGTCTCATGGTATTGGGGGTGCTATATTAAGCTGGATTAGGGCATGGCTATACCAAAGGAAACAGAGAGTTAGTATAAATGGAATCAAGTCAGAGTGGGAAAATGTTGTAAGTGGAGTGCCTCAAGGCTCTGTCCTGGGACCTCTGTTGTTTATAATATATATAAATGATTTAGATTCAGGTTTGAGTAGCAACATTTGCAAATTTGCCGATGATACGAAAATCGGTAGGGAAATTAATTCGGAGGAGGACTCACTATCACTTCAAGTTGATCTAGATAGGGTTTTGAAATGGTCAAAGGATTGGCAGATGCAGTTTAATGCTGATAAATGTAAAGTTCTGAGGTTAGGTAATGATGATAGAGTTACAAGATACGAGCTAGATGGTGTTGTGATTGCGAAGTCGGATTGCGAAAGGGATCTGGGAGTTATGATTAGTAAGAATTTAAAACAAAAGGATCAATGCATAAATGTTCGTAATAAGGCAAATCGGACACTTGGATTTATTAATCGCAGCGTTAGTAACAAGACACCTGGTGTGGTTCTCAAGTTATATCTTGCTCTAGTTAGGCCCCATTTAGATTATGCAGTTCAGTTTTGGTCGCCATATTATAGAATGGATATAAATTCACTTGAACGTGTCCAGCGTAGGATGACTAAGTTAATTCCCCAAATTAGAAATCTTTCATATGAAGAAAGATTAACAAAGCTTAAGTTGCATTCACTGAAAAGGCGAAGAGTTAGGGGTGACATGATAGAGGTTTACAAGTGGATGAATGGACATAACCGGGGGGATATTGGTAGGGTATTAAAAGTATCAACACAGGACATAACACGAAACAATGGGTATAAATTGGATAAGTTTAGATTTAGGAAAGACTTGGGTAAATACTGGTTCAGTAACAGGGTTGTTGATTTGTGGAACCAATTGCCGCGTAACATTGTGGAGGTGGGGTCCCTCGATTGTTTCAAGCACGGGTTGGACAAGTATATGAGTGGGATTGGGTGGTTATAGAATAGGAGCTGCCTCGTATGGGCCAATAGGCCTTCTGCAGTTACCTTTGTTCTTATGTTCTTATGTTTCTCTTCGTTGCTTTCCCTTTTGCGCGATCCACAGTCTCTCCACAGCACTCGTCCTCCAAAACGTCAAATGAATTTGAAGTTGCTATGGCGTTTGAAGGCGGCTTTATCAAAGTCTTCTTAAGGCCCCTGTCTTTCGCAACTCTCCAAGACGCACTTAATTAATTTAGAGGTGCATAGCTACACTATGCATTATATTTATTGATAATTTTTATTTATTTCCTTACCTGTATTGAGGTTTGAAACCATTTTTGGTTTTTATTCCCCTTCCCTCGCCGTTTGAAACTCATAATCACAACTGTTAAATAATTTGTTAAAAAAAAAGCAGTCATCGCACGTGGTAACTGACGCAATTGCGCGGTTATGGATTTCTAGTAAACTTCTGACATTCACCTACTTGAAAATAATGGTTAGTAAAATTAGTTTCTGGTCACAACCAATTTATGTTGTGGTGACAGGGGTTAATAATTTGGGTGTCAGGATTCCCAACATATAACACGGCAATCGAAACTAAACTGCATGATGTATATGGGGCCTAACCAGAGCAGGATATAACTGAAGAATAACACAAGGTTTTTTATTACTAATGCTTTGATAAATAAATCCCAGTGTCCTATTTGCCTTATTTCGTCAACAGATCACTGTAAGCAGCGATTTTCTATTTTTCTTATATTCTTAGTCAAAACATTGATCTAAAATAGGTTAAGCAAGAAGAACTTCTGTATAAGTATTTATTTTTATGATATCTATACAATGAACACGTGATATTGATACATTGAATCTGTGATATATTCATGGTGTCATAAAAGTAAGTTAAAGGCGATGCTGCTTCTATGGTGGTGACAGTGTCGACGTTCATTACCATCAGGGGCTTAGTCACCTCCACCACCTTCACCTCAATCATTACCAGCTGCAGGGCTGGTGCCGTCACCGTCTGGACTGTGACGGAGGTCACGGGAACATCACTGACTTGGAACACGGTGTTGAGGAGGATCTGGTTGATGGGAAACACCACGATCTCTGTGACATTCTGCCACTCGTCCTGATACTGCACAGTCTGGAAGACGGGACAGAGCAGCGGCCGTGGCTTGCAGTAAAGAATAGCGGATAGAGGCACAAGCACCGCAAGGTAGATCATAACCTCAGACTTGGAGTATGAGGCTAATATTTGCCTGGATCTTTCACGTTTTCTTTACCTTTGTACTGTGAAACAAAGTTTAGTATGAACCTAATCATACATTGAATTTTCCACAGCCTTTTCGGCAAGCTTGTAATGACGGTACTCGGGCTTGAGTTCCCACATATTCTTGTGAGGATTCTTAACATTATAGTTACATAGGTCTTTCAGGATCTCCTTTAGATATGTGATTGGTTGTCGGGTAATCTTGTGGAGATCCTTAATATTGTAATACTGATGCTTTTCAAATGCAGCAAACAACAACTCCATGACCTTATCTTTATCATCACGAATCGTCTTGCCTTCTGCCTTCTTCTGCTCTAAATAAACATTATGTTTATGGTGTGAAATAGGCATATAGCCGTTGAGGGGTCTGTCAATAAGCTTTACCGTATGAAGAGACTGGGCAGCTTTCTTCACAGCTTCCCTTTTCTGATTGATATAGTAGTCGTCCACTACAGGCTGACATTCTAGTTTGTGGATGACTTGTCCCTCAAAGGACAATTGCTGTGTCTCGGAAACTGCAGCATCCGAGCTGCTGCTGCCGAGATCTGGTTCAGAAAGAACTCCGAGTGTCATTTCTTTTAAACTATGAGAAATTACCTTGTGCTCCCGAGGAATTTTCCCGTCCTTCAAGGTGTGTTCACTAGATTTAAAGGTTATTGTCGGAGGTTTACCAGGCATCTTGGTAATCTTAAGCTTTCCAACGTCATGGCCAGCACAGTCTGCCCATTTGTCCCCCAAATATTTAGGTACCTTGACCAGCCACAGCCCACGGCTGCAATTCGTAATATCCAAGTCCATCTTAGACTGTTGGCTCATGATGGATATATAGTTACTTGAATATATAGTTACTTGACCTCTTTATAAAACGTCTTTCCGACACGTGCTAGTGTTTCAGAAAATATCTCTAATAGGGCTGGTGAAGTTTGTCGATGTGGTTGTTGTTGTTGAATACACCTGGTGATTGGTGGTTGGGAGTGGTGTTGGTAAGGGAACACAGGTGATGGAGAGAGTGACTGCAGTGGTGGTACTGCTTGTGACCAACCTTGTAGTCTGTGAGCTAAATGAGTAATGAGCTAACCCGTTGTGGCCACCGGGGGGTTATGTAGCAGCTATCTCAGGTGATTGATGTTGCTGGATGATGGAACTTGTTTATTTGGTCATTTGTCGATGCCGATAAATATTCAAATTGCTAAGAACATTAGAATAAAGTTAAACTGACAATACGAGGCATGTATGTTTATACATGTGCATGATTAGACTGTTTATGAATATGAATCAAAATATTTTTAACAAGTTAAAATTTACGTTTTCTGATATAAATTCACTAGAACACGCCCAGCGTAGGATAACAAAGTTAATCTTGCAAATTAGAAACTTGTCATATGAAGAAAGATTAACTAAGTAGTACAAATTTGCATTCTCTAGAACGGCCAAGAATTCGGAGTGACTTAGTAGAGGTGTGCAAGTGGATGGATGGACACATCAAACGGGATATTAATAGGGTATTAGGAACATAAGAATGAAGGTAACTGCAGAAGGCCTATTGGCCCATACGAGAATAACAAAGTTAATCCTGCATATTAGAAACTTGTCATATGAAGAAAGATTGACTAAGTAGTACTAATTTGCATTCTCTAGAAAGGCCAAGAATTCGGAGTGACTTAGTAGAGGTGTGCAAGTGGATGGATGGACACATCAAACGGGATATTAATAGGGAATTAGGAACAAGAATGAAGGTAACTGCAGAAAGCCTATTGGCCCATACGAGGCAGCACCTATTTATATCTTCCCAATCCCATTAATATATAAGTCCAACGCATACTTGAAACAATCAAGGGATCCTACTTCTATCAAGATATGCGATAATTGGTTCCACAAATCAACAACCATGTTACCGAACCACTATTTTCCCAGGTATTTCCTAAATCTAAACGTAGGAAAATAAGAATAAACGTAACTGCAGATGTCCTACTGGCCGCACACAAGAAAGCTGCTATTTATAACCACCTAATCTCATTCATATATGTCTAAGAACATAAGAATAAAGGTAAGTGTTGAGATTGCGAAGTCGGATTGCGAAAGGGATCTGGGAGTTATGGTTAGTAAGAATTTAAAACAAAAAGATCAATGCCTGAATGTTCGTAATAAGGCAAATAGGACACTAGGGTTTATTAATCGAAGCGTAATTAACAAGACACCTGGTGTGGTTCCTCAGCTATATCTTGCTCTGGTTAGGCCCCATTTAGATTATACAGTTGAGTTTTGGTCGCCATACTATAGAATGGATATAAATTCACTTGAACGTGTCCAGCATAGAATGACTAAGTTAATTCCCCAAATTAGAAATCTTTCATATGAAGAAAGATTAACAAAGCTTAACTTGCATCACTGGAAAGGCGAAGAGTTAGGTGTGACATGATAGAGGTTTACAAGTGGGTGAATGGACAAAACAAAGGGGATATTAATAGGGTATTAAAAGTATCAACACAAGACAGAACACGAAACAATGGTTATAAATTGGATAAGATTAGATTTAGGAAAGACTTGGGTAAATACTGGTTCAGTAACAGGGTTGTTGATTTGTGAAACCAATTGCCGCGTAACATTGTGGAGGTGGGGTCCCTCGATTGTTTCAAGCGTGGGTTGGACATGTATATGAGTGGGATTGGGTGGTTATAAATAGGAGCTGCCTCGTATGGGCCAACAGGCCTTCTGCAGTTGCCTTTGTTCTTATGTTCTTATGTTCCTATCCTTAGTGGCTTAGCACAAATCAATAGATTAGGCTAGATTGAGCAACATTTAGTTGGGCTCCTGCCGAACTACAGTTAAGGTTTGGCAATAAATTTATATACCATAATAATGAGGAGTAATGGAATAGTGCTATGTATTTTGTTTGGTTTTATATAAAAGACTCTTATTTTGAGTGATGTAAGAAGAAGAAGAAGAAGAACAAAGGTAACTGCAGAAGGCCTATTGGCCCATACGAGGCAGCTCCTATTCTATAACCACCCAATCCCACTCATATACTTGTCCAACCCGTGCTTGAAACAATCGAGGGACCCCACCTCCACAATGTTACGCGGCAATTGGTTCCACAAATCAACAACCCTGTTACTGAACCAGTATTTACCCAAGTCTTTCCTAAATCTAAACTTATCCAATTTTTATCCATTGTTTCGTGTTCTGTCCTGTGTTGATACTTTTAATACCCTATTAATATCCCCCCGGTGATATATATAATGTATATATAATTAGTATGGGGTAATCTCTTCAACTCTGGTATTTGATGAGTATTTATTAATATGTTATTGACCCTAACACGAAAATAATCCACACAATTAATGGATAAATTTACGTGAGTGCTTAGTCTTATGGTTGGATATTAATGTGCGCGTCAACTCCGCGGATTTAAAACCACTATTTTCCATGGATTTAAATACAAAATGACGCACTTAATTAATTTAGAGGTACATAGCTACACTATGCATTATATTTATTGATAATTTTTATTTATTTCCTTACCTGTATTGAGGTTTGAAACCATTTTTGCTTTTTATTCCCCTTCCCTCGCCGTTTGAAACTCATAATCACAACTGTTAAATAATTTGTTAAAAAAAAGCAGTCATCGCACGTGGTAACTGACGCAATTGCACGGTTATGGATTTCTAGAAAACTTCTGACATTCACCTACTTGAAATTAATGGTTAGTAAAATTAGTTTCTGGTCACAACCAATTTATGTTGTGGTGACGGGTTAATAATTTGGGTGTCAGGATTCCCAACATATAACACGGCAATCGAAACTAAACTGCATGATGTAAATGGGGCCTAACCAGAGCAGGATATAACTGAAGAATAACACAAGGTGTTTTATTACTAATGCTTTGATAAATAAATCCCAGTGTCCTATTTGCCTTATTTCGTCAACAGATCACTGTAAGCAGCGATTTTCCATTTTTCTTATATTCTTAGTCAAAACATTGATCTAAAATAGGTTAAGCAAGAAGAAGTTCTGTATAAGTATTTATTTTTATGATATCTATACAATGAACACGTGATATTGATACATTGAATCTGTGATATATTCAAGGTGTCATAAAAGTAAGTTAAAGGCGATGCTGCTTCTATGGTGGTGACAGTGTCGACGTTCATCACCATCAGGGGCTTAGTCACCTCCACCACCTTCACCTCAATCATTACCAGCTGCAGGGCTGGTGCCGTCACCGTCTGGACTGTGACAGAGGTCACGGGAACATCACTGACTTGGAACACGGTGTTGAGGAGGATCTGGTTGATGGGAAACACCACGATCTCTGTGACATTCTGCCACTCGTCCTGATACTGCACAGTCTGGAAGACGGGACAGAGCAGCGGCCGTGGCTTGCAGTAAAGGGTAGCGGATAGAGGCACAAGCACCGCAAGGTAGATCATAACCTCAGACATGGAGTATGAGGCTAATATTTGCCTGGATCTTTCACGTTTTCTTTACCTTTGTACTGTGAAACAAAGTTTAGTATGAACCAAATCATACATTGAATTTTCCACAGCCTTTTCGGCAAGCTTGTAATGACGGTACTCGGGCTTGAGTTCCCACATATTCTTGTGAGGATTCTTAACATTATAGTTACATAGGTCTTTCAGGATCTCCTTTAGATATGTGATTGGTTGTCGGGTAATCTTGTGGAGATCCTTAATATTGTAATACTGATGCTTTTCAAATGCAGCAAACAACAACTCCATGACCTTATCTTTATCATCACGAATCGTCTTGCCTTCTGCCTTCTTCTTCTGCTCTAAATAAACATTATGTTTATGGTGTGAAATAGGCATATAGCCGTTGAGGGGTCTGTCAATAAGCTTTACCGTATGAAGAGACTGGGCAGCTTTCTTCACAGCTTCCCTTTTCTGATTGATATAGTAGTCGTCCACTACAGGCTGACATTCTAGTTTGTGGATGACTTGTCCCTCAAAGGACAATTGCTGTGTCTCGGAAACTGCAGCATCCGAGCTGCTGCTGCCGAGATCTGGTTCAGAAAGAACTCCGAGTGTCATTTCTTTTAAACTATGAGAAATTACCTTGTGCTCCCGAGGAATTTTCCCGTCCTTCAAGGTGTGTTCACTAGATTTAAAGGTTATTGTCGGAGGTTTACCAGGCACCTTGGTAATCTTAAGCTTTCCAACGTCATGGCCAACACAGTCTGCCCATTTGTCCCCCAAATATTTAGGTACCTTGACCAGCCGCAGCCCACGGCTGCAATTCGTAATATCCAAGTCCATCTTAGGCTCATGATGGAAAACACGAGAATATATAGTTACTTGACCTCTTTATTAAACGTCTTTCCGACACGTGCTAGTGTTTCAGAAAATATCTCTAATAGGGCTGGTGAAGTTTGTCGATGTGGTGGTTGTTGTTGAATACACCTGGTGATTGGTGGTTGGGAGTGGTGTTGGTAAGGGAACACAGGTGATGGAGAGAGTGACTGCAGTGGTGGTACTGCTTGTGACCAACCTTGTAGTCTGTGAGCTAAATGAGTAATGAGCTAACCCGTTGTGGCCACCGGGGGGTTATGTAGCAGCTATCTCAGGTGACTGATGTTGCTGGATGATGGAACTTGTTTATTTGGTCATTTCTCGATGCCGATAAATATTCAAATTGCTAAGAACATTAGAATAAAGTTAAACTGACAATACGAGGCATGTATGTTTATACATGTGCATGAGTAGACTGTTTATGAATATGAATCATAATATTTTTAACAAGTTAAAATATACGTTTTCTGATATAAATTCACTAGAACACGCCCAGCGTAGGATAACAAAGTTAATCCTGCAAATTAGAAACTTGTCATATGAAGAAAGATTAACTAAGTAGTACAAATTTGCATTCTCTAGAACGGCCAAGAATTCGGAGTTACTTAGTAGAGGTGTGCAAGTGGATGGATGGACACATCAAACGGGATATTAATAGGGAATTAGGAACAAGAATGAAGGTAACTGCAGAAAGCCTATTGGCCCATACGAGGCAGCACCTATTTATATCTTCCCAATCCCATTAATATATAAGTCCAACGCATACTTGAAGCAATCAAGGGATCCTACTTCTATCAAGATATGCGATAATTGGTTCCACAAATCAACAACCATGTTACCGAACCACTATTTTCCCAGGTATTTCCTAAATCTAAACGTAGGAAAATAAGAATAAACGTAACTGCAGATGTCCTACTGGCCCCACACAAGAAAGCTGCTATTTATAACCACCTAATCTCATTCATATATGTCTAAGAACATAAGAATAAAGGTAAGTGTTGAGATTGCGAAGTCGGATTGCGAAAGGGATCTGGGAGTTATGATTAGTAAGAATTTAAAACAAAAAGATCAATGCCTGAATGTTCGTAATAAGGCAAATAGGACACTAGGGTTTATTAATCGAAGCGTAATTAACAAGACACCTGGTGTGGTTCCTCAGCTATATCTTGCTCTGGTTAGGCCCCATTTAGATAATACAGTTGAGTTTTGGTCGCCATACTATAGAATGGATATAAATTCACTTGAACGTGTCCAGCATAGAATGACTAAGTTAATTCCCCAAATTAGAAATCTTTCATATGAAGAAAGATTAACAAAGCTTAACTTGCATCACTGGAAAGGCGAAGAGTTAGGTGTGACATGATAGAGGTTTACAAGTGGGTGAATGGACAAAACAAAGGGGATATTAATAGGGTATTAAAAGTATCAACACAAGACAGAACACGAAACAATGGTTATAAATTGGATAAGATTAGATTTAGGAAAGACTTGGGTAAATACTGGTTCAGTAACAGGGTTGTTGATTTGTGAAACCAATTGCCGCGTAACATTGTGGAGGTGGGGTCCCTCGATTGTTTCAAGCGTGGGTTGGACATGTATATGAGTGGGATTGGGTGGTTATAAATAGGAGCTGCCTCGTATGGGCCAACAGGCCTTCTGCAGTTGCCTTTGTTCTTAAGTTCTTATGTTCCTATCCTTAGTGGCTTAGCACAAATCAATAGATTAGGCTAGATTGAGCAACATTTAGTTGGGCTCCTGCCGAACTACAGTTAAGGTTTGGCAATATATTTATATACCATAATAATGAGGAGTAATGGAATAGTGCTATGTATTTTGTTTGGTTTTATATAAAAGACTCTTATTTTGAGTGATGTATATATAATTAGTATGGGGTAATCTCTTCAACTCTGGTATTTGATGAGTATTTATTAATATGTTATTGACCCTAACACGAAAATAATCCACACAATTAATGGATAAATTTACGTGAGTGCTTAGTCTTATGGTTGGATATTAATGTGCGCGTCAACTCCGCGGATTTAAAACCACTATTTTCCATGGATTTAAACACAAAATGACGCACTTAATTAATTTAGAGGTGCATAGCTACACTATGCATTATATTTATTGATAATTTTTATTTATTTCCTTACCTGTATTGAGGTTTAAAACCATTTTTGCTTTTTATTCCCCTTCCCTCGCCGTTTGAAACTCATAATCACAACTGTTAAATAATTTGTTAAAAAAAAGCAGTCATCGCACGTGGTAACTGACGCAATTGCGCGGTTATGGATTTCTAGAAAACTTCTGACATTCACCTACTTGAAATTAATGGTTAGTAAAATTAGTTTCTGGTCACAACCAATTTATGTTGTGGTGACGGGTTAATAATTTGGGTGTCAGGATTCCCAACATATAACACGGCAATCGAAACTAAACTGCATGATGTAAATGGGGCCTAACCAGAGCATAAGAACATAAGAACATAAGAACAAAGGCAACTGCAGAAGGCCTGTTGGCCCATACGAGGCAGCTCCTATTCTATAACCACCCAATCCCACTCATATACTTGTCCAACCCGTGCTTGAAACAATCGAGGGACCCCACCTCCACAATGTTACGCGGCAATTGGTTCCACAAATCAACAACCCTGTTACTGAACCAGTATTTACCCAAGTCTTTCCTAAATCTAAACTTATCCAATTTATATCCATTGTTTCGTGTTCTGTCCTGTGTTGATACTTTTAATACCCTATTAATATCCCCCCGGTTATGTCCATTCATCCACTTGTAAACCTCTATCATGTCACCCCTAACTCTTCGCCTTTCCAGTGAATGCAACTTAAGCTTTGTTAATCTTTCTTCATATGAAAGATTTCTAATTTGGGGAATTAACTTAGTCATCCTACGCTGGACACGTTCAAGTGAATTTATATCCATTCTATAATATGGCGACCAAAACTGAACTGCATAATCTAAATGGGGCCTAACTAGAGCAAGATATAGCTTGAGAACCACACCAGGTGTCTTGTTACTAACGCTGCGATTAATAAATCCAAGTGTCCGATTTGCCTTATTACGAACATTTATGCATTGATCCTTTTGTTTTAAATTCTTACTAATCATAACTCCCAGATCCCTTTCGCAATCCGACTTCGCAATCACAACACCATCTAGCTCGTATCTTGTAACTCTATCATCATTACCTAACCTCAGAACTTTACATTTATCAGCATTAAACTGCATCTGCCAATCCTTTGACCATTTCAAAACCCTATCTAGATCAACTTGAAGTGATAGTGAGTCCTCCTCCGAATTAATTTCCCTACCGATTTTCGTATCATCGGCAAATTTGCAAATGTTGCTACTCAAACCTGAATCTAAATCATTTATATATATTATAAACAACAGAGGTCCCAGGACAGAGCCTTGAGGCACTCCACTTACAACATTTTCCCACTCTGACTTTATTCCATTTATACTAACTCTCTGTTTCCTTTGGAATAGCCATGCCCTAATCCAGCTTAATATAGCACCCCCAATACCATGAGACTCTATCTTTTTAATCAGTCTTTCATGTGGCACTGTATCAAAAGCTTTGCTAAAGTCAAGGTATACAACATCGCAATCCTTACCACTATCAACTGCCTCAACAATGCTAGAATAAAAAGATAACAAATTTGTTAAACATGAACGGCCATTTATAAAACCATGTTGCGACTCAATTATTAATTTATGTTTTTCAAGATGAAGACGAATTTTATTTGCTATTATAGATTCGAGTAACTTTCCCACAATAGACGTTAGGCTAATTGGTCGATAGTTAGACGCAAGTGATCTATCTCCTTTCTTAAAAACTGGTATCACATTAGCAACTTTCCAAAACTCTGGCACTCTGCCTGACTCTATTGATTTATTAAATATGGTTGACAGTGGGTCACAAAGCTCCTCTTTGCATTCTTTAAGCACCCTAGCAAACACTTCATCCGGCCCTGGGGATTTGTTTGGTTTGAGTTTTACTATTTGTTTAAGAACATCCTCCCTGGTAACTGCTAAACTCGTCAACCTGTCCTCGTCCCCACCCACATAGACTTGTTCGGCTGAAGGCATATTGTTAAGTTCCTCTTTAGTAAATACAGATACAAAATATTTATTAAAAATACTACTCATCTCTTCATCACTATCTGTTATTTGACCTGTCACAGTTTTTAATGGACCTATCCTTTCCCTAGTCTTAGTACGATATAACTGAAAAAACCCTTTAGGATTTGTCTTTGCTTGCCCTGCTATGCGAACTTCATAGTTTCTTTTTGCTTTCCTTATCTCTTTTTTAACATTTCTAACCAGTTGTACGAATTCCTGTTCTAAATAGATATAACTATTAAGAATTAAGAGCAGGATATAACTGAAGAATAACACAAGGTGTTTTATTACTAATGCTTTGATAAATAAATCCCAGTGTCCTATTTGCCTTATTTCGTCAACAGATCACTGTAAGCAGCGATTTTCCATTTTTCTTATATTCTTAGTCAAAACATTGATCTAAAATAGGTTAAGCAAGAAGAAGTTCTGTATAAGTATTTATTTTTATGATATCTATACAATGAACACGTGATATTGATACATTGAATCTGTGATATATTCAAGGTGTCATAAAAGTAAGTTAAAGGCGATGCTGCTTCTATGGTGGTGACAGTGTCGACGTTCATCACCATCAGGGGCTTAGTCACTTCCACCACCTTCACCTCAATCATTACCAGCTGCAGGGCTGGTGCCGTCACCGTCAGGACTGTGACGGAGGTCACGGGAACATCACTGACTTGGAACACGGTGTTGAGGAGGATCTGGTTGATGGGAAACACCACGATCTCTGTGACATTCTGCCACTCGTCCTGATACTGCACAGTCTGGAAGACGGGACAGAGCTGCGGCCGTGGCTTGCAGTAAAGGATATCGGATAGAGGCACAAGCACCGCAAGGTAGATCATAACCTCAGACTTGGAGTATGAGGCTAATATTTGCCTGGATCTTTCACGTTTTCTTTACCTTTGTACTGTGAAACAAAGTTTAGTATGAACCTAATCATACATTGAATTTTCCACAGCCTTTTCGGCAAGCTTGTAATGACGGTACTCGGGCTTGAGTTCCCACATATTCTTGTGAGGATTCTTAACATTATAGTTACATAGGTCTTTCAGGATCTCCTTTAGATATGTGATTGGTTGTCGGGTAATCTTGTGGAGATCCTTAATATTGTAATACTGATGCTTTTCAAATGCAGCAAACAACAACTCCAACTCTAGGGTATTAAAAGTATCAATATAGGGTATTAAAAGTATCAACACAGGACAGAACACGAAACAATAGGTATAAATTGGATAAGTTTAGATTTAGGAAAGACTTGGGTAAATACTGGTTCAGTAACAGGGTTGTTGATTTGTGGAACCAATTGCCGCGTAACATTGTGGAGGTGGGGTCCCTCGATTGTTTCAAGCACGGGTTGGACAAGTATATGAGTGGGATTGGGTGGTTATAGAATAGGAGCTGCCTCGTATGGGCCAATAGGCCTTCTGCAGTTACCTTTGTTCTTATGTTCTTATGACCTTATCTTTATCATCACGAATCGTCTTGCCTTCTGCCTTCTTCTTCTTCTGCTCTAAATAAACATTATGTTTATGGTGTGAAATAGGCATATAGCCGTTGAGGGGTCTGTCAATAAGCTTTACCGTATGAAGAGACTGGGCAGCTTTCTTCACAGCTTCCCTTTTCTGATTGATATAGTAGTCGTCCACTACAGGCTGACATTCTAGTTTGTGGATGACTTGTCCCTCAAAGGACAATTGCTGTGTCTCGGAAACTGCAGCATCCGAGCTGCTGCTGCCGAGATCTGGTTCAGAAAGAACTCCGAGTGTCATTTCTTTTAAACTATGAGAAGTTACCTTGTGCTCCCGAGGAATTTTCCCGTCCTTCAAGGTGTGTTCACTAGATTTAAAGGTTATTGTCGGAGGTTTTCCAGGCACCTTGGTAATCTTAAGCTTTCCAACGTCATGGCCAGCACAGTCTGCCCATTTGTCCCCCAAATATTTAGGTACCTTGACCAGCCACAGCCCACGGCTGCAATTCGTAATATCCAAGTCCATCTTAGACTGTTGGCTCATGATGGAAAACACGAGAATATATAGTTACTTGACCTCTTTATTAAACGTCTTTCCGACACGTGCTAGTGTTTCAAAAAATATCTCTAATAGGGCTGGTGAAGTTTGTCGATGTGGTGGTTGTTGTTGAATACACCTGGTGGTTGGGAGTGGTGTTGGTAAGGGAACACAGGTGATGGAGAGAGTGACTGCAGTGGTGGTACTGCTTGTGACCAACCTTGTAGTCTGTGAGCTAAATGAGTAATGAGCTAACCCGTTGTGGCCACCGGGGGGTTATGTAGCAGCTATCTCAGGTGACTGATGTTGCTGGATGATGGAACTTGTTTATTTGGTCATTTCTCGATGCCGATAAATATTCAAATTGCTAAGAACACTAGAATAAAGTTAAACTGACAATACGAGGCATGTATGTTTATACATGTGCATGAGTAGACTGTTTATGAATATGAATCATAATATTTTTAACAAGTTAAAATATACGTTTTCTGATATAAATTCACTAGAACACGCCCAGCGTAGGATAACAAAGTTAATCCTGCAAATTAGAAACTTGTCATATGAAGAAAGATTAACTAAGTAGTACAAATTTGCATTCTCTAGAACGGCCAAGAATTCGGAGTGACTTAGTAGAGGTGTGCAAGTGGATGGATGGACACATCAAACGGGATATTAATAGGGAATTAGGAACAAGAATGAAGGTAACTGCAGAAAGCCTATTGGCCCATACGAGGCAGCACCTATTTATATCTTCCCAATCCCATTAATATATAAGTCCAACGCATACTTGAAACAATCAAGGGATCCTACTTCTATCAAGATATGCGATAATTGGTTCCACAAATCAACAACCATGTTACCGAACCACTATTTTCCCAGGTATTTCCTAAATCTAAACGTAGGAAAATAAGAATAAACGTAACTGCAGATGTCCTACTGGCCCCACACAAGAAAGCTGCTATTTATAACCACCTAATCTCATTCATATATGTCTAAGAACATAAGAATAAAGGTAAGTGTTGAGATTGCGAAGTCGGATTGCGAAAGGGATCTGGGAGTTATGATTAGTAAGAATTTAAAACAAAAAGATCAATGCCTGAATGTTCGTAATAAGGCAAATAGGACACTAGGGTTTATTAATCGAACCGTAATTAACAAGATACCTGGTGTGGTTCCTCAGCTATATCTTGCTCTGGTTAGGCCCCATTTAGATAATACAGTTGAGTTTTGGTCGCCATACTATAGAATGGATATAAATTCACTTGAACGTGTCCAGCATAGAATGACTAAGTTAATTCCCCAAATTAGAAATCTTTCATATGAAGAAAGATTAACAAAGCTTAACTTGCATCACTGGAAAGGCGAAGAGTTAGGTGTGACATGATAGAGGTTTACAAGTGGGTGAATGGACAAAACAAAGGGGATATTAATAGGGTATTAAAAGTATCAACACAAGACAGAACACGAAACAATGGTTATAAATTGGATAAGATTAGATTTAGGAAAGACTTGGGTAAATACTGGTTCAGTAACAGGGTTGTTGATTTGTGAAACCAATTGCCGCGTAACATTGTGGAGGTGGGGTCCCTCGATTGTTTCAAGCGTGGGTTGGACATGTATATGAGTGGGATTGGGTGGTTATAAATAGGAGCTGCCTCGTATGGGCCAACAGGCCTTCTGCAGTTGCCTTTGTTCTTATGTTCCTATCCTTAGTGGCTTAGCACAAATCAATAGATTAGGCTAGATTGAGCAACATTTAGTTGGGCTCCTGCCGAACTACAGTTAAGGTTTGGCAATAAATTTATATACCATAATAATGAGGAGTAATGGAATAGTGCTATGTATTTTGTTTGGTTTTATATAAAAAGACTCTTATTTTGAGTGATGTATATATAATTAGTATGGGGTAATCTCTTCAACTCTGGTATTTGATGAGTATTTATTAATATGTTATTGACCCTAACACGAAAATAATATACACAATTAATGGATAAATTTACGTGAGTGCTTAGTCTTATGGTTGGATATTAATGTGCGCGTCAACTCCGCGGATTTAAAACCACTATTTTCCATGGATTTAAACACAAAATGACGCACTTAATTAATTTAGAGGTGCATAGCTACACTATGCATTATATTTATTGATAATTTTTATTTATTTCCTTACCTGTATTGAGGTTTGAAACCATTTTTGCTTTTTATTCCCCTTCCCTCGCCGTTTGAAACTCATAATCACAACTGTTAAATAATTTGTTAAAAAAAAGCAGTCATCGCACGTGGTAACTGACGCAATTGCGCGGTTATGGATTTCTAGAAAACTTCTGACATTCACCTTCTTGAAATTAATGGTTAGTAAAATTAGTTTCTGGTCACAACCAATTTATGTTGTGGTGACGGGTTAATAATTTGGGTGTCAGGATTCCCAACATATAACACGGCAATCGAAACTAAACTGCATGATGTAAATGGGGCCTAACCAGAGCAGGATATAACTGAAGAATAACACAAGGTGTTTTATTACTAATGCTTTGATAAATAAATCCCAGTGTCCTATTTGCCTTATTTCGTCAACAGATCACTGTAAGCAGCGATTTTCCATTTTTCTTATATTCTTAGTCAAAACATTGATCTAAAATAGGTTAAGCAAGAAGAAGTTCTGTATAAGTATTTATTTTTATGATATCTATACAATGAACACGTGATATTGATACATTGAATTTGTGATATATTCAAGGTGTCATAAAAGTAAGTTAAAGGCGATGCTGCTTCTATGGTGGTGACAGTGTCGACGTTCATCACCATCAGGGGCTTAGTCACCTCCACCACCTTCACCTCAATCATTACCAGCTGCAGGGCTGGTGCCGTCACCGTCTGGACTGTGACGGAGGTCGCGGGAACATCACTGACTTGGAACACGGTGTTGAGGAGGATCTGGTTGATGGGAAACACCACGATCTCTGTGACATTCTGCCACTCGTCCTGATACTGCACAGTCTGGAAGACGGGACAGAGCAGCGGCCGTGGCTTGCAGTAAAGGGTAGCGGATAGAGGCACAAGCACCGCAAGGTAGATCATAACCTCAGACTTGGAGTATGAGTCTAATATTTCCCTGGATCTTTCACGTTTTCTTTACCTTTGTACTGTGAAACAAAGTTTAGTATGAACCTAATCATACATTGAATTTTCCACAGCCTTTTCGGCAAGCTTGTAATGACGGTACTCGGGCTTGAGTTCCCACATATTCTTGTGAGGATTCTTAACATTATAGTTACATAGGTCTTTCAGGATCTCTTTTAGATATGTGATTGGTTGTCGGGTAATCTTGTGGAGATCCCTAATATTGTAATACTGATGCTTTTCAAATGCAGCAAACAACAACTCCATGACCTTATCTTTATCATCACGAATCGTCTTGCCTTCTGCCTTCTTCTTCTGCTCTAAATAAACATTATGTTTATGGTGTGAAATAGGCATATAGCCGTTGAGGGGTCTGTCAATAAGCTTTACCGTATGAAGAGACTGGGCAGCTTTCTTCACAGCTTCCCTTTTCTGATTGATATAGTAGTCGTCCACTACAGGCTGACATTCTAGTTTGTGGATGACTTGTCCCTCAAAGGACAATTGCTGTGTCTCGGAAACTGCAGCATCCGAGCTGCTGCTGCCGAGATCTGGTTCAGAAAGAACTCCGAGTGTCATTTCTTTTAAACTATGAGAAATTACCTTGTGCTCCCGAGGAATTTTCCCGTCCTTCAAGGTGTGTTCACTAGATTTAAAGGTTATTGTCGGAGGTTTACCAGGCACCTTGGTAATCTTAAGCTTTCCAACGTCATGGCCAGCACAGTCTGCCCATTTGTCTCCCAAATATTTAGGTACCTTGACCAGCCACAGGCCACGGCTGCAATTCGTAATATCCAAGTCCATCTTAGACTGTTGGCTCATGATGGAAAACACGAGAATATATAGTTACTTGACCTCTTTATTAAACGTCTTTCCGACACGTGCTAGTGTTTCAGAAAATATCTCTAATAGGGCTGGTGAAGTTTGTCGATGTGGTGGTTGTTGTTGAATACACCTGGTGATTGGTGGTTGGGAGTGGTGTTGGTAAGGGAACACAGGTGATGGAGAGAGTGACTGCAGTGGTGGTACTGCTTGTGACCAACCTTGTAGTCTGTGAGCTAAATGAGTAATGAGCTAACCCGTTGTGGCCACCGGGGGGTTATGTAGCAGCTATCTCAGGTGACTGATGTTGCTGGATGATGGAACTTGTTTATTTGGTCATTTCTCGATGCCGATAAATATTCAAATTGCTAAGAACATTAGAATAAAGTTAAACTGACAATACGAGGCATGTATGTTTATACATGTGCATGAGTAGACTGTTTATGAATATGAATCATAATATTTTTAACAAGTTAAAATATACGTTTTCTGATATAAATTCACTAGAACACGCCCAGCGTAGGATAACAAAGTTAATCCTGCAAATTAGAAACTTGTCATATGAAGAAAGATTAACTAAGTAGTACAAATTTGCATTCTCTAGAACGGCCAAGAATTCGGAGTGACTTAGTAGAGGTGTGCAAGTGGATGGATGGACACATCAAACGGGATATTAATAGGGAATTAGGAACAAGAATGAAGGTAACTGCAGAAAGCCTATTGGCCCATACGAGGCAGCACCTATTTATATCTTCCCAATCCCATTAATATATAAGTCCAACGCATACTTGAAACAATCAAGGGATCCTACTTCTATCAAGATATGCGATAATTGGTTCCACAAATCAACAACCATGTTACCGAACCACTATTTTCCCAGGTATTTCCTAAATCTAAACGTAGGAAAATAAGAATAAACGTAACTGCAGATGTCCTACTGGCCCCACACAAGAAAGCTGCTATTTATAACCACCTAATCTCATTCATATATGTCTAAGAATATAAGAATAAAGGTAAGTGTTGAGATTGCGAAGTCGGATTGCGAAAGGGATCTGGGAGTTATGATTAGTAAGAATTTAAAACAAAAAGATCAATGCCTGAATGTTCGTAATAAGGCAAATAGGACACTAGGGTTTATTAATCGAAGCGTAATTAACAAGACACCTGGTGTGGTTCCTCAGCTATATCTTGCTCTGGTTAGGCCCCATTTAGATTATACAGTTGAGTTTTGGTCGCCATACTATAGAATGGATATAAATTCACTTGAACGTGTCCAGCATAGAATGACTAAGTTAATTCCCCAAATTAGAAATCTTTCATATGAAGAAAGATTAACAAAGCTTAACTTGCATCACTGGAAAGGCGAAGAGTTAGGTGTGACATGATAGAGGTTTACAAGTGGGTGAATGGACAAAACAAAGGGGATATTAATAGGGTATTAAAAGTATCAACACAAGACAGAACACGAAACAATGGTTATAAATTGGATAAGATTAGATTTAGGAAAGACTTGGGTAAATACTGGTTCAGTAACAGGGTTGTTGATTTGTGAAACCAATTGCCGCGTAACATTGTGGAGGTGGGGACCCTCGATTGTTTCAAGCGTGGGTTGGACATGTATATGAGTGGGATTGGGTGGTTATAAATAGGAGCTGCCTCGTATGGGCCAACAGGCCTTCTGCAGTTGCCTTTGTTCTTATGTTCCTATCCTTAGTGGCTTAGCACAAATCAATAGATTAGGCTAGATTGAGCAACATTTAGTTGGGCTCCTGCCGAACTACAGTTAAGGTTTGGCAATATATTTATATACCATAATAATGAGGAGTAATGGAATAGTGCTATGTATTTTGTTTGGTTTTATATAAAAGACTCTTATTTTGAGTGATGTATATATAATTAGTATGGGGTAATCTCTTCAACTCTGGTATTTGATGAGTATTTATTAATATGTTATTGACCCTAACACGAAAATAATCCACACAATTAATGGATAAATTTACGTGAGTGCTTAGTCTTATGGTTGGATATTAATGTGCGCGTCAACTCCGCGGATTTAAAACCACTATTTTCCATGGATTTAAACACAAAATGACGCACTTAATTAATTTAGAGGTGCATAGCTACACTATGCATTATATTTATTGATAATTTTTATTTATTTCCTTACCTGTATTGAGGTTTAAAACCATTTTTGCTTTTTATTCCCCTTCCCTCGCCGTTTGAAACTCATAATCACAACTGTTAAATAATTTGTTAAAAAAAAAGCAGTCATCGCATATGGTAACTGACGCAATTGCGCGGTTATGGATTTCTAGAAAACTTCTGACATTCACCTACTTGAAATTAATGGTTAGTAAAATTAGTTTCTGGTCACAACCAATTTATGTTGTGGTGACGGGTTAATAATTTGGGTGTCAGGATTCCCAACATATAACACGGCAATCGAAACTAAACTGCATGATGTAAATGGGGCCTAACCAGAGCAGGATATAACTGAAGAATAACACAAGGTGTTTTATTACTAATGCTTTGATAAATAAATCCCAGTGTCCTATTTGCCTTATTTCGTCAACAGATCACTGTAAGCAGCGATTTTCCATTTTTCTTATATTCTTAGTCAAAACATTGATCTAAAATAGGTTAAGCAAGAAGAAGTTCTGTATAAGTATTTATTTTTATGATATCTATACAATGAACACGTGATATTGATACATTGAATCTGTGATATATTCAAGGTGTCATAAAAGTAAGTTAAAGGCGATGCTGCTTCTATGGTGGTGACAGTGTCGACGTTCATCACCATCAGGGGCTTAGTCACTTCCACCACCTTCACCTCAATCATTACCAGCTGCAGGGCTGGTGCCGTCACCGTCAGGACTGTGACGGAGGTCACGGGAACATCACTGACTTGGAACACGGTGTTGAGGAGGATCTGGTTGATGGGAAACACCACGATCTCTGTGACATTCTGCCACTCGTCCTGATACTGCACAGTCTGGAAGACGGGACAGAGCAGCGGCCGTGGCTTGCAGTAAAGGATAGCGGATAGAGGCACAAGCACCGCAAGGTAGATCATAACCTCAGACTTGGAGTATGAGGCTAATATTTGCCTGGATCTTTCACGTTTTCTTTACCTTTGTACTGTGAAACAAAGTTTAGTATGAACCTAATCATACATTGAATTTTCCACAGCCTTTTCGGCAAGCTTGTAATGACGGTACTCGGGCTTGAGTTCCCACATATTCTTGTGAGGATTCTTAACATTATAGTTACATAGGTCTTTCAGGATCTCTTTTAGATATGTGATTGGTTGTCGGGTAATCTTGTGGAGATCCCTAATATTGTAATACTGATGCTTTTCAAATGCAGCAAACAACAACTCCATGACCTTATCTTTATCATCACGAATCGTCTTGCCTTCTGCCTTCTTCTTCTGCTCTAAATAAACATTATGTTTATGGTGTGAAATAGGCATATAGCCGTTGAGGGGTCTGTCAATAAGCTTTACCGTATGAAGAGACTGGGCAGCTTTCTTCACAGCTTCCCTTTTCTGATTGATATAGTAGTCGTCCACTACAGGCTGACATTCTAGTTTGTGGATGACTTGTCCCTCAAAGGACAATTGCTGTGTCTCGGAAACTGCAGCATCCGAGCTGCTGCTGCCGAGATCTGGTTCAGAAAGAACTCCGAGTGTCATTTCTTTTAAACTATGAGAAATTACCTTGTGCTCCCGAGGAATTTTCCCGTCCTTCAAGGTGTGTTCACTAGATTTAAAGGTTATTGTCGGAGGTTTACCAGGCACCTTGGTAATCTTAAGCTTTCCAACGTCATGGCCAGCACAGTCTGCCCATTTGTCTCCCAAATATTTAGGTACCTTGACCAGCCACAGGCCACGGCTGCAATTCGTAATATCCAAGTCCATCTTAGACTGTTGGCTCATGATGGAAAACACGAGAATATATAGTTACTTGACCTCTTTATTAAACGTCTTTCCGACACGTGCTAGTGTTTCAGAAAATATCTCTAATAGGGCTGGTGAAGTTTGTCGATGTGGTGGTTGTTGTTGAATACACCTGGTGATTGGTGGTTGGGAGTGGTGTTGGTAAGGGAACACAGGTGATGGAGAGAGTGACTGCAGTGGTGGTACTGCTTGTGACCAACCTTGTAGTCTGAGCTAAATGAGTAATGAGCTAACCCGTTGTGGCCACCGGGGGGTTATGTAGCAGCTATCTCAGGTGACTGATGTTGCTGGATGATGGAACTTGTTTATTTGGTCATTTCTCGATGCCGATAAATATTCAAATTGCTAAGAACATTAGAATAAAGTTAAACTGACAATACGAGGCATGTATGTTTATACATGTGCATGAGTAGACTGTTTATGAATATGAATCATAATATTTTTAACAAGTTAAAATATACGTTTTCTGATATAAATTCACTAGAACACGCCCAGCGTAGGATAACAAAGTTAATCCTGCAAATTAGAAACTTGTCATATGAAGAAAGATTAACTAAGTAGTACAAATTTGCATTCTCTAGAACGGCCAAGAATTCGGAGTGACTTAGTAGAGGTGTGCAAGTGGATGGATGGACACATCAAACGGGATATTAATAGGGAATTAGGAACAAGAATGAAGGTAACTGCAGAAAGCCTATTGGCCCATACGAGGCAGCACCTATTTATATCTTCCCAATCCCATTAATATATAAGTCCAACGCATACTTGAAACAATCAAGGGATCCTACTTCTATCAAGATATGCGATAATTGGTTCCACAAATCAACAACCATGTTACCGAACCACTATTTTCCCAGGTATTTCCTAAATCTAAACGTAGGAAAATAAGAATAAACGTAACTGCAGATGTCCTACTGGCCCCACACAAGAAAGCTGCTATTTATAACCACCTAATCTCATTCATATATGTCTAAGAACATAAGAATAAAGGTAAGTGTTGAGATTGCGAAGTCGGATTGCGAAAGGGATCTGGGAGTTATGATTAGTAAGAATTTAAAACAAAAAGATCAATGCCTGAATGTTCGTAATAAGGCAAATAGGACACTAGGGTTTATTAATCGAAGCGTAATTAACAAGACACCTGGTGTGGTTCCTCAGCTATATCTTGCTCTGGTTAGGCCCCATTTAGATTATACAGTTGAGTTTTGGTCGCCATACTATAGAATGGATATAAATTCACTTGAACGTGTCCAGCATAGAATGACTAAGTTAATTCCCCAAATTAGAAATCTTTCATATGAAGAAAGATTAACAAAGCTTAACTTGCATCACTGGAAAGGCGAAGAGTTAGGTGTGACATGATAGAGGTTTACAAGTGGGTGAATGGACAAAACAAAGGGGATATTAATAGGGTATTAAAAGTATCAACACAAGAGAGAACACGAAACAATGGTTATAAATTGGATAAGATTAGATTTAGGAAAGACTTGGGTAAATACTGGTTCAGTAACAGGGTTGTTGATTTGTGAAACCAATTGCCGCGTAACATTGTGGAGGTGGGGTCCCTCGATTGTTTCAAGCGTGGGTTGGACATGTATATGAGTGGGATTGGGTGGTTATAAATAGGAGCTGCCTCGTATGGGCCAACAGGCCTTCTGCAGTTGCCTTTGTTCTTATGTTCCTATCCTTAGTGGCTTAGCACAAATCAATAGATTAGGCTAGATTGAGCAACATTTAGTTGGGCTCCTGCCGAACTACAGTTAAGGTTTGGCAATAAGAATACTTTGGCAATAAATTTATATACCATAATAATGAGGAGTAATGGAATAGTGCTATGTATTTTGTTTGGTTTTATATAAAAGACTCTTATTTTAAGTGATGTATATATAATTAGTATTGGGTAATCTCTTCAACTCTGGTATTTGATGAGTATTTATTAATATGTTATTGACCCTAACACGAAAATAATCCACACAATTAATGGATAAATTTACGTGAGTGCTTAGTCTTATGGTTGGATATTAATGTGCGCGTCAACTCCGCGGATTTAAAACCACTATTTTCCATGGATTTAAACACAAAATAAGAACATAAGAATATAAGAACAAAGGCAACTGCAGAAGGCCTGTTGGCCCATACGAGGCAGCTCCTATTTATAACCACCCAATCCCACTCATATACTTGTCCAACCCATGCTTGAAACAATCGAGGGACCCCACCTCCACAATGTTACGCGGCAATTGGTTCCACAAATCAACAACCCTGTTACTGAACCAGTATTTACCCAAGTCTTTCCTAAATCTAAACTTATCCAATTTATACCCATTGTTTCGTGTTCTGTCCTGTGTTGATACTTTTAATACCCTATTAATATCCCCCCGGTTATGTCCATTCATCCACTTGTAAACCTCTATCATGTCACCCCTAACTCTTCGCCTTTCCAGTGAATGCAACTTAAGCTTTGTTAATCTTTCTTCATATGAAAGATTTCTAATTTGGGGAATTAACTTAGTCATCCTACGCTGGACACGTTCAAGTGAATTTATATCCATTCTATAATATGGCGACCAAAACTGAACTGCATAATCTAAATGGGGCCTAACTAGAGCAAGATATAGCTTGAGAACCACACCAGGTGTCTTGTTACTAACGCTGCGATTAATAAATCCAAGTGTCCGATTTGCCTTATTACGAACATTTATGCATTGATCCTTTTGTTTTAAATTCTTACTAATCATAACTCCCAGATCCCTTTCGCAATCCGACTTCGCAATCACAACACCATCTAGCTCGTATCTTGTAACTCTATCATCATTACCTAACCTCAGAACTTTACATTTATCAGCATTAAACTGCATCTGCCAATCCTTTGACCATTTCAAAACCCTATCTAGATCAACTTGAAGTGATAGTGAGTCCTCCTCCGAATTAATTTCCCTACCGATTTTCGTATCATCGGCAAATTTGCAAATGTTGCTACTCAAACCTGAATCTAAATCATTTATATATATTATAAACAACAGAGGTCCCAGGACAGAGCCTTGAGGCACTCCACTTACAACATTTTCCCACTCTGACTTGATTCCATTTAAGAACATAAGAACATAAGAACAAAGGTAACTGCAGAAGGCCTATTGGCCCATACGAGGCAGCTCCTATTCTATAACCACCCAATCCCACTCATAAACTTGTCCAACCCGTGCTTGAAACAATCGAGGGACCCCACCTCCACAATGTTACGCGGCAATTGGTTCCACAAATCAACAACCCTGTTACTGAACCAGTATTTACCCAAGTCTTTCCTAAATCTAAACTTATCCAATTTATATCCATTGTTTCGTGTTCTGTCCTGTGTTGATACTTTTAATACCCTATTAATATCCCCCTGGTTATGTCCATTCATCCACTTGTAAACCTCTATCATGTCACCCCTAACTCTTCGCCTTTCCAGTGAATGCAACTTAAGCTTTGTTAATCTTTCTTCATATGAAAGATTTCTAATTTGGGGAATTAACTTAGTCATCCTACGCTGGACACGTTCAAGTGAATTTATATCCATTCTAAAATATGGCGACCAAAACTGAACTGCATAATCTAAATGGGGCCTAACTAGAGCAAGATATAGCTTGAGAACCACACCAGGTGTCTTGTTACTAACGCTGCGATTAATAAATCCAAGTGTCCGATTTGCCTTATTACGAACATTTATGCATTGATCCTTTTGTTTTAAATTCTTACTAATCATAACTCCCAGATCCCTTTCGCAATCCGACTTCGCAATCACAACACCATCTAGCTCGTATCTTGTAACTCTATCATCATTACCTAACCTCAGAACTTTACATTTATCAGCATTAAACTGCATCTGCCAATCCTTTGACCATTTCAAAACCCTATCTAGATCAACTTGAAGTGATAGTGAGTCCTCCTCCGAATTAATTTCTCTACCGATTTTCGTATCATCGGCAAATTTGCAAATGTTGCTACTCAAACCTGAATCTAAATCATTTATATATATTATAAACAACAGAGGTCCCAGGACAGAGCCTTGAGGCACTCCACTTACAACATTTTCCCACTCTGACTTGATTCCATTTATACTAACTCTCTGTTTCCTTTGGTATAGCCATGCCCTAATCCAGCTTAATATAGCACCCCCAATACCATGAGACTCTATTTTTTTAATCAGTCTTTCATGTGGCACTGTATCAAAAGCTTTGCTAAAGTCAAGGTATACAACATCGCAATCCTTACCACTATCAACTGCCTCAACAATGCTAGAATAAAAAGATAACAAATTTATACTAACTCTCTGTTTCCTTTGGTATAGCCATGCCCTAATCCAGCTTAATATAGCACCCCCAATACCATGAGACTCTATCTTTTTAATCAGTCTTTCATGTGGCACTGTATCAAAAGCTTTGCTAAAGTCAAGGTATACAACATCGCAATCCTTACCACTATCAACTGCCTCAACAATGCTAGAATAAAAAGATAACAAATTTGTTAAACATGAACGGCCATTTATAAAACCATGTTGCGACTCAATTATTAATTTATGTTTTTCAAGATGAAGACGAATTTTATTTGCTATTATAGATTCGAGTAACTTTCCCACAATAGACGTTAGGCTAATTGGTCGATAGTTAGACGCAAGTGATCTATCTCCTTTCTTAAAAACTGGTATCACATTAGCAACTTTCCAAAACTCTGGCACTCTGCCTGTCTCTATTGATTTATTAAATATGGTTGACAGTGGGTCACAAAGCTCCTCTTTGCATTCTTTAAGCACCCTGGCAAACACTTCATCCGGCCCTGGGGATTTGTTTGGTTTGAGTTTTACTATTTGTTTAAGAACATCCTCCCTGGTAACTGCTAAACTCGTCAACCTGTCCTCGTCCCCACCCACATAGACTTGTTCGGCTGAAGGCATATTGTTAAGTTCCTCTTTAGTAAATACAGATACAAAATATTTATTAAAAATACTACTCATCTCTTCATCACTATCTGTTATTTGACCTGTCTCAGTTTTTAATGGACCTATCCTTTCCCTAGTCTTGGTACGATATAACTGAAAAAACCCTTTAGGATTTGTTTTTGCTTGCCCTGCTATGCGAACTTCATAGTTTCTTTTTGCTTTCCTTATCTCTTTTTTAACATTTCTAACCAGTTGTACGAATTCCTGTTCTAAAGTGACCTCCCCATTTTTAATCCTTTTGTACCAAGCTCTCTTTTTACCTATAAGGTTCTTCAAATTCTTTGTTATCCACTTTGGGTCATTAGTATTCGATCTATTCAATTTGTATGGTATACTACGTTCCTGTGCTTTGTTTAGAATATTCTTAAATAAGTTATATATTGAATCCACATCGAAATCCCCATTTAAGTCACCTATCGCTGGGTTCATGTCTCGCTCCAAGACCGGCCCCCACCCCATACCCAAGACTTTCCAATCAATTTGACCCAAAAAATTTCTTAGGCTATTAAAATCAGCTTTTCGAAAATCTGGCACTTTAACAGAATTTTCTCCTACTGGTCTATCCCATTCTATGCTAAATCTGATTTCTTTGTGATCACTGCTCCCTAGCTCACTCCCTATTTCGATGTCATTAATTTGCGTTTCCCTGTTAGTTAACACTAAATCTAAAATATTATTTTCCCGTGTTGGTTCCTTAATGTGTTGCGTAAGAAAGCAATCGTCAATTAATTCTAGAAAATCTTCTGCTTCACTATTCCCTGTTTTGTTCAACCAGTTTATTCCGCTAAAATTAAAGTCACCCATGACATAAATACTGTTAGATCTAGATGCTCTAGATATTTCATCCCATAGATGCTTTGCTTCCATTCTGTCTAAATTTGGTGGCCTATATATTACTCCTATTATAATATTATTAGCTTTTTCGTTTAATTCAATCCAAATAGTTTCTGTGTGTGACTGTTTTGATTCCCTCTTTGAGACTACATTTCAAATTGTCCCTAACATATATGGCTACTCCACCTCCTCGTCTAATATATCTATCTGTGTGAAATAGTTTAAATCCATATATTTGATATTCAGCTAATAGTTCTCTATTTTCTACATTCATCCACGTTTCGGTAAGTGCAATAATATCTATTTTTTCTGTGCCGACAAGAGCATTTAATTCGTTAATTTTATTTCTTAGACTTCTACTGTTAGTGTAATATACCCTAAGTGAATTGTTATTTTGCGGACCTTCTCTTACCCTGATCGTTTTGCCAATTCCTTTCTCCCACAAACACATACTTTTATTACCTCCTTCCTCCAAATCAATTCCCATACCTCTATCTACTAACAGTTTAAACCCAAACAAACACCTCTAACCACTTCTTCTAGCGAGTTCGCAACAGCAACAACCCCAGCTCTCGATAGATGCACCCCATCACGAGCATACATTTCATTTCTTCCATAGAAGTGTTCCCAGTTGTCTATGAAAGATATTGCATTTGATTTGCAATATCTTTCCAGCCGGCAATTGACACCAAGTGCCCTCGATATCCATTCATTTCCCACTCCCTTTCTTGGAAGAATGCCACATATGATCGGGATTCCTCCCTTGCTCCTAACTAACTCTATGGCTGTTTTATACCTCTGAATCAGTTCCTCACTCCTAACTCGACCAACATCATTTCCTCCCACGCTAATGCAAATAATGGGATTGTTCCCATTACCAGCCATAATATCATTCATGTTGTTTATAATATCACCAATGCCAGCTCCGGGATAGCAAACCCTTAACCTGTTCCCCCTATCTCTAGCACAAAACGTTCTATCCAAATACCTTATCTGGGAATCTCCCACAACTAATGTTTGCTTAGGTACTTCCTTTACTTTCTGAGGGGCCTGCGCTTCCTTTCTCTTCGTTGCTTTCCCTTTTGCGCGAACCACAGTCTCTCCACAGCACTCGTCCTCCAAAACGTCAAATGAATTAGAAGTTGCTATGGCGTTTGAAGGCGGCTTTATCAAAGTCTTCTTAAGGCCCCTGTCTTTCACAACTCTCCAAGACGAGGTCCCTTTACTACTGGTCTCCTCCTTCGTTACTTCTCGTTGTTCTTTCAGCTGACGCACCTCCTCCCGCAGAAAGTCCAACTCTGTCCTCAGGGCTCCCACTAGAGTCACCAGGTCCTTAACTACAACTTCCATATTGCAATGATAATATAACGCACTGATAAAATGACGCACTTAATTAATTTAGAGGTGCATAGCTACTCTATGCATTGTATTTATTGATAATTTTTATTCATTTCCTTACCTGTATTGAGGTTTGAAACCATTTTTGCTTTTTATTCCCCTTCCCTCGCCGTTTGAAACTCATAATCACAACTGTTAAATAATTTGTTAAAAAAAAGCAGTCATCGCCCGTGGTAACTGACGCAATTGCGCGGTTATGGATTTCTAGAAAACTTCTGACATTCACCTACTTGAAATTAATGGTTAGTAAAATTAGTTTCTGGTCACAACCAATTTATGTTGTGGTGACAGGGGTTAATAATTTGGGTGTCAGGATTCCCAACATATAACACGGCAATCGAAACTAAACTGCATGATGTAAATGGGGCCTAACCAGAGCAGGATATAACTGAAGAATAACACAAGGTGTTTTATTACTAATGCTTTGATAAATAAATCCCAGTGTCCTATTTGCCTTATTTCGTCAACAGATCACTGTAAGCAGCGATTTTCCATTTTTCTTATATTCTTAGTCAAAACATTGATCTAAAATAGGTTAAGCAAGAAGAAGTTCTGTATAAGTATTTATTTTTATGATATCTATACAATGAACACGTGATATTGATACATTGAATCTGTGATATATTCAAGGTGTCATAAAAGTAAGTTAAAGGCGATGCTGCTTCTATGGTGGTGACAGTGTCGACGTTCATTACCATCAGGGGCTTAGTCACCTCCACCACCTTCACCTCAATCATTACCAGCTGCAGGGCTGGTGCCGTCGCCGTCTGGACTGTGACGGAGGTCACGGGAACATCACTGACTTGGAACACGGTGTTGAGGAGGATCTGGTTGATGGGAAACACCACGATCTCTGTGACATTCTGCCACTCGTCCTGATACTGCACAGTCTGGAAGACGGGACAGAGCAGCGGCCGTGGCTTGCAGTAAAGGATAGCGGATAGAGGCACAAGCACCGCAAGGTAGATCATAACCTCAGACTTGGAGTATGAGGCTAATATTTGCCTGGATCTTTCACGTTTTCTTTACCTTTGTACTGTGAAACAAAGTTTAGTATGAACCTAATCATACACTGAATTTTCCACAGCCTTTTCGGCAAGCTTGTAATGACGGTACTCGGGCTTGAGTTCCCACATATTCTTGTGAGGATTCTTAACATTATAGTTACATAGGTCTTTCAGGATCTCCTTTAGATATGTGATTGGTTGTCGGGTAATCTTGTGGAGATCCTTAATATTGAAATACTGATGCTTTTCAAATGCAGCAAACAACAACTCCATGACCTTATCTTTATCATCACGAATCGTCTTGCCTTCTGCCTTCTTCTTCTGCTCTAAATAAACATTATGTTTATGGTGTGAAATAGGCTTATAGCCGTTGAGGGGTCTGTCAATAAGCTTTACCGTATGAAGAGACTGGGCAGCTTTCTTCACAGCTTCCCTTTTCTGATTGATATAGTAGTCGTCCACTACAGGCTGACATTCTAGTTTGTGGATGACTTGTCCCTCAAAGGACAATTGCTGTGTCTCGGAAACTGCAGCATCCGAGCTGCTGCTGCCGAGATCTGGTTCAGAAAGAGCTCCGAGTGTCATTTCTTTTAAACTATGAGAAATTACCTTGTGCTCCCGAGGAATTTTCCCGTCCTTCAAGGTGTGTTCACTAGATTTAAAGGTTATTGTCGGAGGTTTACCAGGCACCTTGGTAATCTTAAGCTTTCCAACGTCATGGCCAGCACAGTCTGCCCATTTGTCCCCCAAATATTTAGGTACCTTGACCAGCCACAGCCCACGGCTGCAATTCGTAATATCCAAGTCCATCTTAGACTGTTGGCTCATGATGGAAAACACGAGAATATATAGTTACTTGACCTCTTTATTAAACGTCTTTCCGACACGTGCTAGTGTTTCAGAAAATATCTCTAATAGGGCTGGTGAAGTTTGTCGATGTGGTGGTTGTTGTTGAATACACCTGGTGATTGGTGGTTGGGAGTGGTGTTGGTAAGGGAACACAGGTGATGGAGAGAGTGACTGCAGTGGTGGTACTGCTTGTGACCAACCTTGTAGTCTGTGAGCTAAATGAGTAATGAGCTAACCCGTTGTGGCCACCGGGGGGTTATGTAGCAGCTATCTCAGGTGACTGATGTTGCTGGATGATGGAACTTGTTTATTTGGTCATTTCTCGATGCCGATAAATATTCAAATTGCTAAAGTTATAGAATAAAGTTAAACTGACAATACGAGGCATGTATGTTTATACATGTGCATGAGTAGACTGTTTATGAATATGAATCATAATATTTTTAACAAGTTAAAATATACGTTTTCTGATATAAATTCACTAGAACACGCGCAGCGTATGATAACAAAGTTAATCCTGCAAATTAGAAACTTGTCATATGAAGAAAGATTAACTAAGTAGTACAAATTTGCATTCTCTAGAACGGCCAAGAATTCGGAGTGACTTAGTAGAGGTGTGCAAGTGGATGGATGGACACATCAAACGGGATATTAATAGGGAATTAGGAACAAGAATGAAGGAAACTGCAGAAAGCCTATTGGCCCATACGAGGCAGCACCTATTTATATCTTCCCAATCCCATTAATATATAAGTCCAACGCATACTTGAAACAATCAAGGGATCCTACTTCTATCAAGATATGCGATAATTGGTTCCACAAATCAACAACCATGTTACCGAACCACTATTTTCCCAGGTATTTCCTAAATCTAAACGTAGGAAAATAAGAATAAACGTAACTGCAGATGTCCTACTGGCCCCACACAAGAAAGCTGCTATTTATAACCACCTAATCTCATTCATATATGTCTAAGAACATAAGAATAAAGGTAAGTGTTGAGATTGCGAAGTCGGATTGCGAAAGGGATCTGGGAGTTATGATTAGTATGAATTTAAAACAAAAAAATCAATGCCTGAATGTTCGTAATAAGGCAAATAGGACACTAGGGTTTATTAATCGAAGCGTAATTAACAAGACACCTGGTGTGGTTCATAAGAACATAAGAACATAAGAACAAAGGTAACTGCAGAAGGCCTATTGGCCCATACGAGGCAGCTCCTATTCTATAACCACCCAATCCCACTCATATACTTGTCCAACCCGTGCTTGAAACAATCGAGGGACCCCACCTCCACAATGTTACGCGGCAATTGGTTCCACAAATCAACAACCCTGTTACTGATCCAGTATTTACCCAAGTCTTTCCTAAATCTAAACTTATCCAATTTATATCCATTGTTTCGTGTTCTGTCCTGTGTTGATACTTTTAATACCCTATTAATATCCCCCCGGTTATGTCCATTCATCCACTTGTAAACCTCTATCATGTCACCCCTAACTCTTCGCCTTTCCAGTGAATGCAACTTAAGCTTTGTTAATCTTTCTTCATATGAAAGATTTCTAATTTGGGGAATTAACTTAGTCATCCTACGCTGGACACGTTCAAGTGAATTTATATCCATTCTATAATATGGCGACCAAAACTGAACTGCATAATCTAAATGGGGCCTAACTAGAGCAAGATATAGCTTGAGAACCACACCAGGTGTCTTGTTACTAACGCTGCGATTAATAAATCCAAGTGTCCGATTTGCCTTATTACGAACATTTATGCATTGATCCTTTTGTTTTAAATTCTTACTAATCATAACTCCCAGATCCCTTTCGCAATCCGACTTCGCAATCACAACACCATCTAGCTCGTATCTTGTAACTCTATCATCATTACCTAACCTCAGAACTTTACATTTATCAGCATTAAACTGCATCTGCCAATCCTTTGACCATTTCAAAACCCTATCTAGATCAACTTGAAGTGATAGTGAGTCCTCCTCCGAATTAATTTCCCTACCGATTTTCGTATCATCGGCAAATTTGCAAATGTTGCTACTCAAACCTGAATCTAAATCATTTATATATATTATAAACAACAGAGGTCCCAGGACAGAGCCTTGAGGCACTCCACTTACAACATTTTCCCACTCTGACTTGATTCCATTTATACTAACTCTCTGTTTCCTTTGGTATAGCCATGCCCTAATCCAGCTTAATATAGCACCCCCAATACCATGAGACTCTATTTTTTTAATCAGTCTTTCATGTGGCACTGTATCAAAAGCTTTGCTAAAGTCAAGGTATACAACATCGCAATCCTTACCACTATCAACTGCCTCAACAATGCTAGAATAAAAAGATAACAAATTTGTTAAACATGAACGGCCATTTATAAAACCATGTTGCGACTCAATTATTAATTTATGTTTTTCAAGATGAAGACGAATTTTATTTGCTATTATAGATTCGAGTAACTTTCCCACAATAGACGTTAGGCTAATTGGTCGATAGTTAGACGCAAGTGATCTATCTCCTTTCTTAAAAACTGGTATCACATTAGCAACTTTCCAAAACTCTGGCACTCTGCCTGACTCTATTGATTTATTAAATATGGTTGACAGTGGGTCACAAAGCTCCTCTTTGCATTCTTTAAGCACCCTAGCAAACACTTCATCCGGCCCTGGGGATTTGTTTGGTTTGAGTTTTACTATTTGTTTAAGAACATCCTCCCTGGTAACTGCTAAACTCGTCAACCTGTCCTCGTCCCCACCCACATAGACTTGTTCGGCTGAAGGCATATTGTTAAGTTCCTCTTTAGTAAATACAGATACAAAATATTTATTAAAAATACTACTCATCTCTTCATCACTATCTGTTATTTGACCTGTCTCAGTTTTTAATGGACCTATCCTTTCCCTAGTCTTAGTACGATATAACTGAAAAAACCCTTTAGGATTTGTCTTTGCTTGCCCTGCTATGTGAACTTCATAGTTTCTTTTTGCTTTCCTTATCTCTTTTTTAACATTTCTAACCAGTTGTACGAATTCCTGTTCTAAAGTGACCTCCCCATTTTTAATCCTTTTGTACCAAGCTCTCTTTTTACCTATAAGGTTCTTCAAATTCTTTGTTATCCACTTTGGGTCATTAGTATACGATCTATTCAATTTGTATGGTATACTACGTTCCTGTGCTTTGTTTAGAATATTCTTAAATAAGTTATATATTGAATCCACATCGAAATCCCCATTTAAGTCACCTATCGCTGGGTTCATGTCTCGCTCCAAGACCGGCCCACGCCCCATACCCAAGCCTTTCCAATCAATTTGACCCAAAAAATTTCTTAGGCTATTAAAATCAGCTTTTCGAAAATCTGGCACTTTAACAGAATTTTCTCCTACTGGTCTATTCCATTCTATGCTAAATCTGATTACTTTGTGATCACTGCTCCCTAGCTCACTCCCTATTTCGATGTCATTAATTTGCGTTTCCCTGTTAGTTAACACTAAATCTAAAATATTATTTTCCCGTGTTGGTTCCTTAATGTGTTGCGTAAGAAAGCAATCGTCAATTAATTCTAGAAAATCTTCTGCTTCACTATTCCCTGTTTTGTTCAACCAGTTTATTCCGCTAAAATTAAAGTCACCCATGACATAAATACTGTTAGATCTAGATGCTCTAGATATTTAAGAACATAAGAACATAAGAACAAAGGTAACTGCAGAAGGCCTATTGGCCCATACGAGGCAGCTCCTATTCTATAACCACCCAATCCCACTCATATACTTGTCCAACCCGTGCTTGAAACAATCGAGGGACCCCACCTCCACAATGTTACGCGGCAATTGGTTCCACAAATCAACAACCCTGTTACTGAACCAGTATTTACCCAAGTCTTTCCTAAATCTAAACTTATCCAATTTATATCCATTGTTTCGTGTTCTGTCCTGTGTTGATACTTTTAATACCCTATTAATATCCCCCCGGTTATGTCCATTCATCCACTTGTAAACCTCTATCATGTCACCCCTAACTCTTCGCCTTTCCAGTGAATGCAACTTAAGCTTTGTTAATCTTTCTTCATATGAAAGATTTCTAATTTGGGGAATTAACTTAGTCATCCTACGCTGGACACGTTCAAGTGAATTTATATCCATTCTATAATATGGCGACCAAAACTGAACTGCATAATCTAAATGGGGCCTAACTAGAGCAAGATATAGCTTGAGAACCACACCAGGTGTCTTGTTACTAACGCTGCGATTAATAAATCCAAGTGTCCGATTTGCCTTATTACGAACATTTATGCATTGATCCTTTTGTTTTAAATTCTTACTAATCATAACTCCCAGATCCCTTTCGCAATCCGACTTCGCAATCACAACACCATCTAGCTCGTATCTTGTAACTCTATCATCATTACCTAACCTCAGAACTTTACATTTATCAGCATTAAACTGCATCTGCCAATCCTTTGACCATTTCAAAACCCTATCTAGATCAACTTGAAGTGATAGTGAGTCCTCCTCCGAATTAATTTCCCTACCGATTTTCGTATCATCGGCAAATTTGCAAATGTTGCTACTCAAACCTGAATCTAAATCATTTATATATATTATAAACAACAGAGGTCCCAGGACAGAGCCTTGAGGCACTCCACTTACAACATTTTCCCACTCTGACTTGATTCCATTTATACTAACTCTCTGTTTCCTTTGGTATAGCCATGCCCTAATCCAGCTTAATATAGCACCCCCAATACCATGAGACTCTATTTTTTTAATCAGTCTTTCATGTGGCACTGTATCAAAAGCTTTGCTAAAGTCAAGGTATACAACATCGCAATCCTTACCACTATCAACTGCCTCAACAATGCTAGAATAAAAAGATAACAAATTTGTTAAACATGAACGGCCATTTATAAAACCATGTTGCGACTCAATTATTAATTTATGTTTTTCAAGATGAAGACGAATTTTATTTGCTATTATAGATTCGAGTAACTTTCCCACAATAGACGTTAGGCTAATTGGTCGATAGTTAGACGCAAGTGATCTATCTCCTTTCTTAAAAACTGGTATCACATTAGCAACTTTCCAAAACTCTGGCACTCTGCCTGACTCTATTGATTTATTAAATATGGTTGACAGTGGGTCACAAAGCTCCTCTTTGCATTCTTTAAGCACCCTAGCAAACACTTCATCCGGCCCTGGGGATTTGTTTGGTTTGAGTTTTACTATTTGTTTAAGAACATCCTCCCTGGTAACTGCTAAACTCGTCAACCTGTCCTCGTCCCCACCCACATAGACTTGTTCGGCTGAAGGCATATTGTTAAGTTCCTCTTTAGTAAATACAGATACAAAATATTTATTAAAAATACTACTCATCTCTTCATCACTATCTGTTATTTGACCTGTCTCAGTTTTTAATGGACCTATCCTTTCCCTAGTCTTAGTACGATATAACTGAAAAAACCCTTTAGGATTTGTCTTTGCTTGCCCTGCTATGCGAACTTCATAGTTTCTTTTTGCTTTCCTTATCTCTTTTTTAACATTTCTAACCAGTTGTACGAATTCCTGTTCTAAAGTGACCTCCCCATTTTTAATCCTTTTGTACCAAGCTCTCTTTTTACCTATAAGGTTCTTCAAATTCTTTGTTATCCACTTTGGGTCATTAGTATACGATCTATTCAATTTGTATGGTATACTACGTTCCTGTGCTTTGTTTAGAATATTCTTAAATAAGTTATATATTGAATCCACATCGAAATCCCCATTTAAGTCACCTATCGCTGGGTTCATGTCTCGCTCCAAGACCGGCCCACACCCCATACCCAAGCCATTCCAATCAATTTGACCCAAAAAATTTCTTAGGCTATTAAAATCAGCTTTTCGAAAATCTGGCACTTTAACAGAATTTTCTCCTACTGGTCTATTCCATTCTATGCTAAATCTGATTTCTTTGTGATCACTGCTCCCTAGCTCACTCCCTATTTCGATGTCATTAATTTGCGTTTCCCTGTTAGTTAACACTAAATCTAAAATATTATTTTCCCGTGTTGGTTCCTTAATGTGTTGCGTAAGAAAGCAATCGTCAATTAATTCTAGAAAATCTTCTGCTTCACTATTCCCTGTTTTGTTCAACCAGTTTATTCCGCTAAAATTAAAGTCACCCATGACATAAATACTGTTAGATCTAGATGCTCTAGATATTTCATCCCATAGATGCTTTGCTTCCATTCTGTCTAAATTTGGTGGCCTATATATTACTCCTATTATAATATTATTAGCTTTTTCGTTTAATTCAATCCAAATAGTTTCTGTGTGTGGCTCTGTTTTGATTCCCTCTTTGAGACTACATTTCAAATTGTCCCTAACATATATGGCTACTCCACCTCCTCGTCTAATATATCTATCTGTGTGAAATAGTTTAAATCCATATATTTGATATTCAGCTAATAGTTCTCTATTTTCTACATTCATCCACGTTTCGGTAAGTGCAATAATATCTATTTTTTCTGTGCAGACAAGAGCATTTAATTCGTTAATTTTATTTCTTAGACTTCTACTGTTAGTGTAATATACCCTAAGTGAATTGTTATTTTGCGGACCTTCTCTTTCCCTGATCGTTTTGCCAATTCCTTTCTCCCACAAACACATACTTTTATTACCTCCTTCCTCCAAATCAATTCCCATACCTCTATCTACTAACAGTTTAAACCCAAACAAACACCTCTAACCACTTCTTCTAGCGAGTTCGCAACAGCAACAACCCCAGCTCTCGATAGATGCACCCCATCACGAGCATACATTTCATTTCTTCCATAGAAGTGTTCCCAGTTGTCTATGAAAGATATTGCATTTGATTTGCAATATCTTTCCAGCCGGCAATTGACACCAAGTGCCCTCGATATCCATTCATTTCCCACTCCCTTTCTTGGAAGAATGCCACATATGATCGGGATTCCTCCCTTGCTCCTAACTAACTCTATGGCTGTTTTATACCTCTGAATCAGTTCCTCACTCCTGACTCGACCAACATCATTTCCTCCCACGCTAATGCAAATAATGGGATTGTTCCCATTACCAGCCATAATATCATTCATGTTGTTTATAATATCACCAATGCCAGCTCCGGGATAGCAAACCCTTAACCTGTTCCCCCTATCTCTAGCACAAAACGTTCTATCCAAATACCTTATCTGGGAATCTCCCACAACTAATGTTTGCTTAGGTACTTCCTTTGCTTTCTGAGGGGCCTGCGCTTCCTTTCTCTTCGTTGCTTTCCCTTTTGCGCGATCCACAGTCTCTCCACAGCACTCGTCCTCCAAAACGTCAAATGAATTTGAAGTTGCTATGGCGTTTGAAGGCGGCTTTATCAAAGTCTTCTTAAGGCCCCTGTCTTTCGCAACTCTCCAAGACGAGGTCCCTTTACTGCTGGTCTCCTCCTTCGTTACTTCTCGTTGTTTTTTAAGCTGACGCACCTCCTCCCGCAGAGAGTCCAACTCTGTCCTCAGGGCTCCCACTAGAGTCACCAGGTCCTTCACTACAACTTCCATATTGCTATGATAATATAACAATTATATTGATTAATTCCCCAAATTAGAAATCTTTCATATGAAGAAAGATTAACAAAGCTTAACTTGCATCACTGGAAAGGCGAAGAGTTAGGTGTGACATGATAGAGGTTTACAAGTGGGTGAATGGACAAAACAAAGGGGATATTAATAGGGTATTATAAGTATCAACACAAGACAGAACACGAAACAATGGTTATAAATTGGATAAGTTTAGATTTAGGAAAGACTTGGGTAAATACTGGTTCAGTAACAGGGTTGTTGATTTGTGAAACCAATTGCCGCGTAACATTGTGGAGGTGGGGTCCCTCGATTGTTTCAAGCGTGGGTTGGACATGTATATGAGTGGGATTGGGTGGTTATAAATAGGAGCTGCCTCGTATGGGCCAACAGGCCTTCTGCAGTTGCCTTTGTTCTTATGTTCCTATCTTTAGTGGCTTAGCACAAATCAATAGATTAGGCTAGATTGAGCAACATTTAGTTGGGCTCCTGCCGAACTACAGTTAAGGTTTGGCAATAAGAATACTTTGGCAATAAATTTATATACCATAATAATGAGGAGTAATGGAATAGTGCTATGTATTTTGTTTGGTTTTATATAAAAGACTCTTATTTTAAGTGATGTATATATAATTAGTATGGGGTAATCTCTTCAACTCTGGTATTTGATGAGTATTTATTAATATGTTATTGACCCTAACACGAAAATAATCCACACAATTAATGGATAAATTTACGTGAGTGCTTAGTCTTATGGTTGGATATTAATGTGCGCGTCAACTCCGCGGATTTAAAACCACTATTTTCCATGGATTTAAACACAAAATGACGCACTTAATTAATTTAGAGGTGCATAGCTATACTATGCATTATATTTATTGATAATTTTTATTTATTTCCTTACCTGTATTCAGGTTTGAAACCATTTTTGCTTTTTATTCCCCTTCCCTCGCCGTTTGAAACTCATAATCACAACTGTTAAATAATTTGTTAAAAAAAAGCAGTCATCGCACGTGGTAACTGACGCAATTGCGCTGTTATGGATTTCTAGAAAACTTCTGACATTCACCTACTTGAAATTAATGGTTAGTAAAATTAGTTTCTGGTCACAACCAATTTATGTTGTGGTGACGGGTTAATAATTTGGGTGTCAGGATTCCCAACATATAACACGGCAATCGAAACTAAACTGCATGATGTAAATGGGGCCTAACCAGAGCAGGATATAACTGAAGAATAACACAAGGTGTTTTATTACTAATGCTTTGATAAATAAATCCCAGTGTCCTATTTGCCTTATTTCGTCAACAGATCACTGTAAGCAGCGATTTTCCATTTTTCTTATATTCTTAGTCAAAACATTGATCTAAAATAGGTTAAGCAAGAAGAAGTTCTGTATAAGTATTTATTTTTATGATATCTATACAATGAACACGTGATATTGATACATTGAATCTGTGATATATTCAAGGTGTCATAAAAGTAAGTTAAAGGCGATGCTGCTTCTATGGTGGTGACAGTGTCGACGTTCATTACCATCAGGGGCTTAGTCACCTCCACCACCTTCACCTCAATCATTACCAGCTGCAGGGCTGGTGCCGTCACCGTCTGGACTGTGACGGAGGTCACGGGAACATCACTGACTTGGAACACGGTGTTGAGGAGGATCTGGTTGATGGGAAACACCACGATCTCTGTGACATTCTGCCACTCGTCCTGATACTGCACAGTCTGGAAGACGGGACAGAGCAGCGGCCGTGGCTTGCAGTAAAGGATAGCGGATAGAGGCACAAGCACCGCAAGGTAGATCATAACCTCAGACTTGGAGTATGAGGCTAATATTTGCCTGGATCTTTCACGTTTTCTTTACCTTTGTACTGTGAAACAAAGTTTAGTATGAACTTTGTCATACACTGAATTTTCCACAGCCTTTTCGGCAAGCTTGTAATGACGGTACTCGGGCTTGAGTTCCCACATATTCTTGTGAGGATTCTTAACATTATAGTTACATAGGTCTTTCAGGATCTCCTTTAGATTTATTCCTCCAAGGAGTGCCGGACCAACCGGGCTGTGGTGGGTATGTGGGCCTGCGGGCCGCTCCAAGCAACAGCCTGGTGGACCAAACTCTCACAAGTCGAGCCTGGCCTCGGGCCGGGCTTGGGGAGTAGAAGAACTCCCAGAACCCCATCAACCAGGTATCAACCAGATATGTGATTGGTTGTCGGGTAATCTTGTGGAGATCCTTAATATTGTAATACTGATGCTTTTCAAATGCAGCAAACAACAACTCCATGACCTTATCTTTATCATCACGAATCGTCTTGCCTTCTGCCTTCTTCTTCTGCTCTAAATAAACATTATGTTTATGGTGTGAAATAGGCATATAGCCGTTGAGGGGTCTGTCAATAAGCTTTACCGTATGAAGAGACTGGGCAGCTTTCTTCACAGCTTCCCTTTTCTGATTGATATAGTAGTCGTCCACTACAGGCTGACATTCTAGTTTGTGGATGACTTGTCCCTCAAAGGACAATTGCTGTGTCTCGGAAACTGCAGCATCCGAGCTGCTGCTGCCGAGATCTGGTTCAGAAAGAACTCCGAGTGTCATTTCTTTTAAACTATGAGAAATTACCTTGTGCTCCCGAGGAATTTTCCCGTCCTTCAAGGTGTGTTCACTAGATTTAAAGGTTATTGTCGGAGGTTTACCAGGCACCTTGGTAATCTTAAGCTTTCCAACGTCATGGCCAGCACAGTCTGCCCATTTGTCCCCCAAATATTTAGGTACCTTGACCAGCCACAGCCCACGGCTGCAATTCGTAATATCCAAGTCCATCTTAGACTGTTGGCTCATGATATATGGATATCATAGCAATATGGAAGTTGTAGTGAAGGACCTGGTGACTCTAGTGGGAGCCCTGAGGACAGAGTTGGACTCTCTGCGGGAGGAGGTGCGTCAGCTTAAAAAACAACGAGAAGTAACGAAGGAGGAGACCAGCAGTAAAGGGACCTCGTCTTGGAGAGTTGCGAAAGACAGGGGCCTTAAGAAGACTTTGATAAAGCCGCCTTCAAACGCCATAGCAACTTCAAATTCATTTGACGTTTTGGAGGACGAGTGCTGTGGAGAGACTGTGGATCGCGCAAAAGGGAAAGCAACGAAGAGAAAGGAAGCGCAGGCCCCTCAGAAAGTAAAGGAAGTACCTAAGCAAACATTAGTTGTGGGAGATTCCCAGATAAGGTATTTGGATAGAACGTTTTGTGCTAGAGATAGGGGGAACAGGTTAAGGGTTTGCTATCCCGGAGCTGGCATTGGTGATATTATAAACAACATGAATGATATTATGGCTGGTAATGGGAACAATCCCATTATTTGCATTAGCGTGGGAGGAAATGATGTTGGTCGAGTCAGGAGTGAGGAACTGATTCAGAGGTATAAAACAGCCATAGAGTTAGTTAGGAGCAAGGGAGGAATCCCGATCATATGTGGCATTCTTCCAAGAAAGGGAGTGGGAAATGAATGGATATCGAGGGCACTTGGTGTCAATTGCCGGCTGGAAAGATATTGCAAATCAAATGCAATATCTTTCATAGACAACTGGGAACACTTCTATGGAAGAAATGAAATGTATGCTCGAGATGGGGTGCATCTATCGAGAGCTGGGGTTGTTGCTGTTGCGAACTCGCTAGAAGAAGTGGTTAGAGGTGTTTGTTTGGGTTTAAACTGTTAGTAGATAGAGGTATGGGAATTGATTTGGAGGAAGGAGGTAATAAAAGTATGTGTTTGTGGGAGAAAGGAATTGGCAAAACGATCAGGGAAAGAGAAGGTCCGCAAAATAACAATTCACTTAGGGTATATTACACTAACAGTAGAAGTCTAAGAAATAAAATTAACGAATTAAATGCTCTTGTCTGCACAGAAAAAATAGATATTATTGCACTTACCGAAACGTGGATGAATGTAGAAAATAGAGAACTATTAGCTGAATATCAAATATATGGATTTAAACTATTTCACACAGATAGATATATTAGACGAGGAGGTGGAGTAGCCATATATGTTAGGGACAATTTGAAATGTAGTCTCAAAGAGGGAATCAAAACTGAGCCACACACAGAAACTATTTGGATTGAATTAAACGAAAAAGCTAATAATATTATAATAGGAGTAATATATAGGCCACCAAATTTAGACAGAATGGAAGCAAAGCATCTATGGGATGAAATATCTAGAGCATCTAGATCTAACAGTATTTATGTCATGGGTGACTTTAATTTTAGCGGAATAAACTGGTTGAACAAAACAGGGAATAGTGAAGCAGAAGATTTTCTAGAATTAATTGACGATTGCTTTCTTACGCAACACATTAAGGAACCAACACGGGAAAATAATATTTTAGATTTAGTGTTAACTAACAGGGAAACGCAAATTAATGACACCGAAATAGGGAGTGAGCTAGGGAGCAGTGATCACAAAGAAATCAGATTTAGCATAGAATGGAATAGACCAGTAGGAGAAAATTCTGTTAAAGTGCCAGATTTTCGAAAAGCTGATTTTAATAGCCTAAGAAATTTTTTGGGTCAAATTGATTGGAAAGGCTTGGGTATGGGGTGTGGGCCGGTCTTGGAGCGAGACATGAACCCAGCGATAGGTGACTTAAATGGGGATTTCGATGTGGATTCAATATATAACTTATTTAAGAATATTCTAAACAAAGCACAGGAACGTAGTATACCATACAAATTGAATAGATCGTATACTAATGACCCAAAGTGGATAACAAAGAATTTGAAGAACCTTATAGGTAAAAAGAGAGCTTGGTACAAAAAGATTAAAAATGGGGAGGTCACTTTAGAACAGGAATTCGTACAACTGGTTAGAAATGTTAAAAAAGAGATAAGGAAAGCAAAAAGAAACTATGAAGTTCGCATAGCAGGGCAAGCAAAGACAAATCCTAAAGGGTTTTTTCAGTTATATCGTACTAAGACTAGGGAAAGGATAGGTCCATTAAAAACTGAGACAGGTCAAATAACAGATAGTGATGAAGAGATGAGTAGTATTTTTAATAAATATTTTGTATCTGTATTTACTAAAGAGGAACTTAACAATATGCCTTCAGCCGAACAAGTCTATGTGGGTGGGGACGAGGACAGGTTGACGAGTTTAGCAGTTACCAGGGAGGATGTTCTTAAACAAATAGTAAAACTCAAACCAAACAAATCCCCAGGGCCGGATGAAGTGTTTGCTAGGGTGCTTAAAGAATGCAAAGAGGAGCTTTGTGACCCACTGTCAACCATATTTTATAAATCAATAGAGTCAGGCAGAGTGCCAGAGTTTTGGAAAGTTGCTAATGTGATACCAGTTTTTAAGAAAGGAGATAGATCACTTGCGTCTAACTATCGACCAATTAGCCTAACGTCTATTGTGGGAAAGTTACTCGAATCTATAATAGCAAATAAAATTCGTCTTCATCTTGAAAAACATAAATTAATAATTGAGTCGCAACATGGTTTTATAAATGGCCGTTCATGTTTAACAAATTTGTTATCTTTTTATTCTAGCATTGTTGAGGCAGTTGATAGTGGTAAGGATTGCGATGTTGTATACCTTGACTTTAGCAAAGCTTTTGATACAGTGCCACATGAAAGACTGATTAAAAAAATAGAGTCTCATGGTATTGGGGGTGCTATATTAAGCTGGATTAGGGCATGGCTATACCAAAGGAAACAGAGAGTTAGTATAAATGGAATCAAGTCAGAGTGGGAAAATGTTGTAAGTGGAGTGCCTCAAGGCTCTGTCCTGGGACCTCTGTTGTTTATAATATATATAAATGATTTAGATTCAGGTTTGAGTAGCAACATTTGCAAATTTGCCGATGATACGAAAATCGGTAGGGAAATTAATTCGGAGGAGGACTCACTATCACTTCAAGTTGATCTAGATAGGGTTTTGAAATGGTCAAAGGATTGGCAGATGCAGTTTAATGCTGATAAATGTAAAGTTCTGAGGTTAGGTAATGATGATAGAGTTACAAGATACGAGCTAGATGGTGTTGTGATTGCGAAGTCGGATTGCGAAAGGGATCTGGGAGTTATGATTAGTAAGAATTTAGAACAAAAGGATCAATGCATAAATGTTCGTAATAAGGCAAATCGGACACTTGGATTTATTAATCGCAGCGTTAGTAACAAGACACCTGGTGTGGTTCTCAAGCTATATCTTGCTCTAGTTAGGCCCCATTTAGATTATGCAGTTCAGTTTTGGTCGCCATATTATAGAATGGATATAAATTCACTTGAACGTGTCCAGCGTAGGATGACTAAGTTAATTCCCCAAATTAGAAATCTTTCATATGAAGAAAGATTAACAAAGCTTAAGTTGCATTCACTGGAAAGGCGAAGAGTTAGGGGTGACATGATAGAGGTTTACAAGTGGATGAATGGACATAACCGGGGGGATATTAATAGGGTATTAAAAGTATCAACACAGGACAGAACACGAAACAATGGATATAAATTGGATAAGTTTAGATTTAGGAAAGACTTGGGTAAATACTGGTTCAGTAACAGGGTTGTTGATTTGTGGAACCAATTGCCGCGTAACATTGTGGAGGTGGGGTCCCTCGATTGTTTCAAGCACGGGTTGGACAAGTATATGAGTGGGATTGGGTGGTTATAGAATAGGAGCTGCCTCGTATGGGCCAATAGGCCTTCTGCAGTTACCTTTGTTCTTATGTTCTTATGATGGAAAACACGAGAATATATAGTTACTTGACCTCTTTATTAAACGTCTTTCCGACACGTGCTAGTGTTTCAGAAAATATCTCTAATAGGGCTGGTGAAGTTTGTCGATGTGGTGGTTGTTGTTGAATACACCTGGTGATTGGTGGTTGGGAGTGGTGTTGGTAAGGGAACACAGGTGATGGAGAGAGTGACTGCAGTGGTGGTACTGCTTGTGACCAACCTTGTAGTCTGTGAGCTAAATGAGTAATGAGCTAACCCGTTGTGGCCACCGGGGGGTTATGTAGCAGCTATCTCAGGTGACTGATGTTGCTGGATGATGGAACTTGTTTATTTGGTCATTTCTCGATGCCGATAAATATTCAAATTGCTAAGAACATTAGAATAAAGTTAAACTGACAATACGAGGCATGTATGTTTATACATGTGCATGAGTAGACTGTTTATGAATATGAATCAAAATATTTTTAACAAGTTAAAATATACGTTTTCTGATATAAATTCACTAGAACACGCCCAGCGTAGGATAACAAAGTTAATCCTGCAAATTAGAAACTTGTCATATGAAGAAAGATTAACTAAGTAGTACAAATTTGCATTCTCTAGAACGGCCAAGAATTCGGAGTGACTTAGTAGAGGTGTGCAAGTGGATGGATGGACACATCAAACGGGATATTAATAGGGAATTAGGAACAAGAATGAAGGTAACTGCAGAAAGCCTATTGGCCCATACGAGGCAGCACCTATTTATATCTTCCCAATCCCATTAATATATAAGTCCAACGCATACTTGAAACAATCAAGGGATCCTACTTCTATCAAGATATGCGATAATTGGTTCCACAAATCAACAACCATGTTACCGAACCACTATTTTCTTAGGTATTTCCTAAATCTAAACGTAGGAAAATAAGAATAAACGTAACTGCAGATGTCCTACTGGCCCCACACAAGAAAGCTGCTATTTATAACCACCTAATCTCATTCATATATGTCTAAGAACATAAGAATAAAGGTAAGTGTTGAGATTGCGAAGTCGGATTGCGAAAGGGATCTGGGAGTTATGATTAGTAAGAATTTAAAACAAAAAGATCAATGCCTGAATGTTCGTAATAAGGCAAATAGGACACTAGGGTTTATTAATCGAAGCGTAATTAACAAGACACCTGGTGTGGTTCCTCAGCTATATCTTGCTCTGGTTAGGCCCCATTTAGATTATACAGTTGAGTTTTGGTCGCCATACTATAGAATGGATATAAATTCACTTGAACGTGTCCAGCATAGAATGACTAAGTTAATTCCCCAAATTAGAAATCTTTCATATGAAGAAAGATTAACAAAGCTTAACTTGCATCACTGGAAAGGCGAAGAGTTAGGTGTGACATGATAGAGGTTTAAAAGTGGGTGAATAGACAAAACAAAGGGGATATTAATAGGGTATTAAAAGTATCAACACAAGACAGAACACGAAACAATGGTTATAAATTGGATAAGATTAGATTTAGGAAAGACTTGGGTAAATACTGGTTCAGTAACAGGGTTGTTGATTTGTGAAACCAATTGCCGCGTAACGTTGTGGAGGTGGGGTCCCTCGATTGTTTCAAGCGTGGGTTGGACATGTATATGAGTGGGATTGGGTGGTTATAAATAGGAGCTGCCTCGTATGGGCCAACAGGCCTTCTGCAGTTGCCTTTGTTCTTATGTTCTTATGTTCCTATCCTTAGTGGCTTAGCACAAATCAATAGATTAGGCTAGATTGAGCAACATTTAGTTGGGCTCCTGCCGAACTACAGTTAAGGTTTGGCAATAAATTTATATACCATAATAATGAGGAGTAATGGAATAGTGCTATGTATTTTGTTTGGTTTTATATAAAAGACTCTTATTTTGAGTGATGTATATATAATTAGTATGGGGTAATCTCTTCAACTCTTGTATTTGATGAGTATTTATTAATATGTTATTGACCCTAACACGAAAATAATCCACACAATTAATGGATAAATTTACATGAGTGCTTAGTCTTATGGTTGGATATTAATGTGCGCGTCAACTCCGCGGATTTAAAACCACTATTTTCCATGGATTTAAACACAAAATGACGCACTTAATTAATTTAGAGGTGCATAGCTATACTATGCATTATATTTATTGATAATTTTTATTTATTTCCTTACCTGTATTCAGGTTTGAAACCATTTTTGCTTTTTATTCCCCTTCCCTCGCCGTTTGAAACTCATAATCACAACTGTTAAATAATTTGTTAAAAAAAAGCAGTCATCGCACGTGGTAACTGACGCAATTGCGCGGTTATGGATTTCTAGAAAACTTCTGACATTCACCTACTTGAAATTAATGGTTAGTAAAATTAGTTTCTGGTCACAACCAATTTATGTTGTGGTGACGGGTTAATAATTTGGGTGTCAGGATTCCCAACATATAACACGGCAATCGAAACTAAACTGCATGATGTAAATGGGGCCTAACCAGAGCAGGATATAACTGAAGAATAACACAAGGTGTTTTATTACTAATGCTTTGATAAATAAATCCCAGTGTCCTATTTGCCTTATTTCGTCAACAGATCACTGTAAGCAGCGATTTTCCATTTTTCTTATATTCTTAGTCAAAACATTGATCTAAAATAGGTTAAGCAAGAAGAAGTTCTGTATAAGTATTTATTTTTATGATATCTATACAATGAACACGTGATATTGATACATTGAATCTGTGATATATTCAAGGTGTCATAAAAGTAAGTTAAAGGCGATGCTGCTTCTATGGTGGTGACAGTGTCGACGTTCATCACCATCAGGGGCTTAGTCACCTCCACCACCTTCACCTCAATCATTACCAGCTGCAGGGCTGGTGCCGTCACCGTCTGGACTGTGACGGAGGTCACGGGAACATCACTGACTTGGAACACGGTGTTGAGGAGGATCTGGTTGATGGGAAACACCACGATCTCTGTGACATTCTGCCACTCGTCCTGATACTGCACAGTCTGGAAGACGGGACAGAGCAGCGGCCGTGGCTTGCAGTAAAGGGTAGCGGATAGAGGCACAAGCACCGCAAGGTAGATCATAACCTCAGACTTGGAGTATGAGGCTAATATTTGCCTGGATCTTTCACGTTTTCTTTACCTTTGTACTGTGAAACAAAGTTTAGTATGAACCTAATCATACATTGAATTTTCCACAGCCTTTTCGGCAAGCTTGTAATGACGGTACTCGGGCTTGAGTTCCCACATATTCTTGTGAGGATTCTTAACATTATAGTTACATAGGTCTTTTAGGATCTCCTTTAGATATGTGATTGGTTGTCGGGTAATCTTGTGGAGATCCTTAATATTGTAATACTGATGCTTTTCAAATGCAGCAAACAACAACTCCATGACCTTATCTTTATCATCACGAATCGTCTTGCCTTCTGCCTTCTTCTTCTGCTCTAAATCAACATTATGTTTATGGTGTGAAATAGGCTTATAGCCGTTGAGGGGTCTGTCAATAAGCTTTACCGTATGAAGAGACTGGGCAGCTTTCTTCACAGCTTCCCTTTTCTGATTGATATAGTAGTCGTCCACTACAGGCTGACATTCTAGTTTGTGGATGACTTGTCCCTCAAAGGACAATTGCTGTGTCTCGGAAACTGCAGCATCCGAGCTGCTGCTGCCGAGATCTGGTTCAGAAAGAACTCCGAGTGTCATTTCTTTTAAACTATGAGAAATTACCTTGTGCTCCCGAGGAATTTTCCCGTCCTTCAAGGTGAGTTCACTAGATTTAAAGGTTATTGTCGGAGGTTTACCAGGCACCTTGGTAATCTTAAGCTTTCCAAAGTCATGGCCAGCACAGTCTGCCCATTTGTCCCCCAAATATTTAGGTACCTTGACCAGCCACAGCCCACGGCTGCAATTCGTAATATCCAAGTCCATCTGAGACTGTTGGCTCATGATGGAAAACACGAGAATATATAGTTACTTGACCTCTTTATTAAACGTCTTTCCGACACGTGCTAGTGTTTCAGAAAATATCTCTAATAGGGCTGGTGAAGTTTGTCGATGTGGTGGTTGTTGTTGAATACACCTGGTGATTGGTGGTTGGGAGTGGTGTTGGCAAGGGAACACAGGTGATGGAGAGAGTGACTGCAGTGGTGGTACTGCTTGTGACCAACCTTGTAGTCTGTGAGCTAAATGAGTAATGAGCTAACCCGTTGTGGCCACCGGGGGGTTATGTAGCAGCTATCTCAGGTGACTGATGTTGCTGGATGATGGAACTTGTTTATTTGGTCATTTCTCGATGCCGATAAATATTCAAATTGCTAAGAACATTAGAATAAAGTTAAACTGACAATACGAGGCATGTATGTTTATACATGTGCATGAGTAGACTGTTTATGAATATGAATCAAAATATTTTTAACAAGTTAAAATATACGTTTTCTGATATAAATTCACTAGAACACGCCCAGCGTAGGATAACAAAGTTAATCCTGCAAATTAGAAACTTGTCATATGAAGAAAGATTAACTAAGTAGTACAAATTTGCATTCTCTAGAACGGCCAAGAATTCGGAGTGACTTAGTAGAGGTGTGCAAGTGGATGGATGGACACATCAAACGGGATATTAATAGGGAATTAGGAACAAGAATGAAGGTAACTGCAGAAAGCCTATTGGCCCATACGAGGCAGCACCTATTTATATCTTCCCAATCCCATTAATATATAAGTCCAACGCATACTTGAAACAATCAAGGGATCCTACTTCTATCAAGATATGCGATAATTGGTTCCACAAATCAACAACCATGTTACCGAACCACTATTTTCTTAGGTATTTCCTAAATCTAAACGTAGGAAAATAAGAATAAACGTAACTGCAGATGTCCTACTGGCCCCACACAAGAAAGCTGCTATTTATAACCACCTAATCTCATTCATATATGTCTAAGAACATAAGAATAAAGGTAAGTGTTGAGATTGCGAAGTCGGATTGCGAAAGGGATCTGGGAGTTATGATTAGTAAGAATTTAAAACAAAAAGATCAATGCCTGAATGTTCGTAATAAGGCAAATAGGACACTAGGGTTTATTAATCGAAGCGTAATTAACAAGACACCTGGTGTGGTTCCTCAGCTATATCTTGCTCTGGTTAGGCCCCATTTAGATTATACAGTTGAGTTTTGGTCGCCATACTATAGAATGGATATAAATTCACTTGAACGTGTCCAGCATAGAATGACTAAGTTAATTCCCCAAATTAGAAATCTTTCATATGAAGAAAGATTAACAAAGCTTAACTTGCATCACTGGAAAGGCGAAGAGTTAGGTGTGACATGATAGAGGTTTACAAGTGGGTGAATGGACAAAACAAAGGGGATATTAATAGGGTATTAAAAGTATCAACACAAGACAGAACACGAAACAATGGTTATAAATTGGATAAGATTAGATTTAGGAAAGACTTGGGTAAATACTGGTTCAGTAACAGGGTTGTTGATTTGTGAAACCAATTGCCGCGTAACATTGTGGAGGTGGGGTCCCTCGATTGTTTCAGGCGTGGGTTGGACATGTATATGAGTGGGATTGGGTGGTTATAAATAGGAGCTGCCTCGTATGGGCCAACAGGCCTTCTGCAGTTGCCTTTGTTCTTATGTTCTTATGTTCCTATCCTTAGTGGCTTAGCACAAATCAATAGATTAGGCTAGATTGAGCAACATTTAGTTGGGCTCCTGCCGAACTACAGTTAAGGTTTGGCAATAAATTTATATACCATAATAATGAGGAGTAATGGAATAGTGCTATGTATTTTGTTTGGTTTTATATAAAAGACTCTTATTTTGAGTGATGTATATATAATTAGTATGGGGTAATCTCTTCAACTCTGGTATTTGATGAGTATTTATTAATATGTTATTGACCCTAACACGAAAATAATCCACACAATTAATGGATAAATTTACGTGAGTGCTTAGTCTTATGGTTGGATATTAATGTGCGCGTCAACTCCGCGGATTTAAAACCACTATTTTCCATGGATTTAAACACAAAATGACGCACTTAATTAATTTAGAGGTGCATAGCTATACTATGCATTATATTTATTGATAATTTTTATTTATTTCCTTACCTGTATTCAGGTTTGAAACCATTTTTGCTTTTTATTCCCCTTCCCTCGCCGTTTGAAACTCATAATCACAACTGTTAAATAATTTGTTAAAAAAAAGCAGTCATCGCACGTGGTAACTGACGCAATTGCGCGGTTATGGATTTCTAGAAAACTTCTGACATTCACCTACTTGAAATTAATGGTTAGTAAAATTAGTTTCTGGTCACAACCAATTTATGTTGTGGTGACGGGTTAATAATTTGGGTGTCAGGATTCCCAACATATAACACGGCAATCGAAACTAAACTGCATGATGTAAATGGGGCCTAACCAGAGCAGGATATAACTGAAGAATAACACAAGGTGTTTTATTACTAATGCTTTGATAAATAAATCCCAGTGTCCTATTTGCCTTATTTCGTCAACAGATCACTGTAAGCAGCGATTTTCCATTTTTCTTATATTCTTAGTCAAAACATAAGAACATAAGAACATAAGAACATAAGAACAAAGGCAACTGCAGAAGGCCTATTGGCCCATACGAGGCAGCTCCTATTCTATAACCACCCAATCCCACTCATATACTTGTCCAACCCGTGCTTGAAACAATCGAGGGACCCCACCTCCACAATGTTACGCGGCAATTGGTTCCACAAATCAACAACCCTGTTACTGAACCAGTATTTACCCAAGTCTTTCCTAAATCTAAACTTATCCAATTTATACCCATTGTTTCGTGTTCTGTCCTGTGTTGATATTTTTAATACCCTATTAATATTCCCCCTGTTATGTCCATTCATCCACTTGTAAACCTCTATCATGTCACCCCTAACTCTTCGCCTTTCCAGTGAATGCAACTTAAGCTTTGTTAATCTTTCTTCATATGAAAGATTTCTAATTTGGGGAATTAACTTAGTCATCCTACGCTGGACACGTTCAAGTGAATTTATATCCATTCTATAATATGGCGACCAAAACTGGACTGCATAATCTAAATGGGGCCTAACTAGAGCAAGATATAGCTTGAGAACCACACCAGGTGTCTTGTTACTAACGCTGCGATTAATAAATCCAAGTGTCCGATTTGCCTTGTTACGAACATTTATGCATTGATCCTTTTGTTTTAAATTCTTACTAATCATAACTCCCAGATCCCTTTCGCAATCCGACTTCGCAATCACAACACCATCTAGCTCGTATCTTGTAACTCTATCATCATTACCTAACCTCAGAACTTTACATTTATCAGCATTAAACTGCATCTGCCAATCCTTTGACCATTTCAAAACCCTATCTAGATCAACTTGAAGTGATAGTGAGTCCTCCTCCGAATTAATTTCCCTACCGATTTTCGTATCATCGGCAAATTTGCAAATGTTGCTACTCAAACCTGAATCTAAATCATTTATATATATTATAAACAACAGAGGTCCCAGGACAGAGCCTTGAGGCACTCCACTTACAACATTTTCCCACTCTGACTTGATTCCATTTATACTAACTCTCTGTTTCCTTTGGTATAGCCATGCCCTAATCCAGCTTAATATAGCACCCCCAATACCATGAGACTCTATTTTTTTAATCAGTCTTTCATGTGGCACTGTATCAAAAGCTTTGCTAAAGTCAAGGTATACAACATCGCAATCCTTACCACTATCAACTGCCTCAACAATGCTAGAATAAAAAGATAACAAATTTGTTAAACATGAACGGCCATTTATAAAACCATGTTGCGACTCAATTATTAATTTATGTTTTTCAAGATGAAGACGAATTTTATTTGCTATTATAGATTCGAGTAACTTTCCCACAATAGACGTTAGGCTAATTGGTCGATAGTTAGACGCAAGTGATCTATCTCCTTTCTTAAAAACTGGTATCACATTAGCAACTTTCCAAAACTCTGGCACTCTGCCTGACTCTATTGATTTATTAAATATGGTTGACAGTGGGTCACAAAGCTCCTCTTTGCATTCTTTAAGCACCCTAGCAAACACTTCATCCGGCCCTGGGGATTTGTTTGGTTTGAGTTTTACTATTTGTTTAAGAACATCCTCCCTGGTAACTGCTAAACTCGTCAACCTGTCCTCGTCCCCACCCACATAGACTTGTTCGGCTGAAGGCATATTGTTAAGTTCCTCTTTAGTAAATACAGATACAAAATATTTATTAAAAATACTACTCATCTCTTCATCACTATCTGTTATTTGACCTGTCTCAGTTTTTAATGGACCTATCCTTTCCCTAGTCTTAGTACGATATAACTGAAAAAACCCTTTAGGATTTGTCTTTGCTTGCCCTGCTATGCGAACTTCATAGTTTCTTTTTGCTTTCCTTATCTCTTTTTTAACATTTCTAACCAGTTGTACGAATTCCTGTTCTAAAGTGACCTCCCCATTTTTAATCCTTTTGTACCAAGCTCTCTTTTTACCTATAAGGTTCTTCAAATTCTTTGTTATCCACTTTGGGTCATTAGTATACGATCTATTCAATTTGTATGGTATACTACGTTCCTGTGCTTTGTTTAGAATTCCATTTTACTACATTTCTGTGCAATGTTTAGAAAAACATTGATCTAAAATAGGTTAAGCAAGAAGAAGTTCTGTATAAGTATTTATTTTTATGATATCTATACAATGAACACGTGATATTGATACATTGAATCTGTGATATATTCAAGGTGTCATAAAAGTAAGTTAAAGGCGATGCTGCTTCTATGGTGGTGACAGTGTCGACGTTCATCACCATCAGGGGCTTAGTCACCTCCACCACCTTCACCTCAATCATTACCAGCTGCAGGGCTGGTGCCGTCACCGTCTGCACTGTGACGGAGGTCACGGGAACATCACTGACTTGGAACACGGTGTTGAGGAGGTTGGTTGATCTGGTTGATGGGAAACACCACGATCTCTGTGACATTCTGCCACTCGTCCTGATACTGCACAGTCTGGAAGACGGGACAGAGCAGCGGCCGTGGCTTGCAGTAAAGGGTAGCGGATAGAGGCACAAGCACCGCAAGGTAGATCATAACCTCAGACTTGGAGTATGAGGCTAATATTTGCCTGGATCTTTCACGTTTTCTTTACCTTTGTACTGTGAAACAAAGTTTAGTATGAACTTTGTCATACACTGAATTTTCCACAGCCTTTTCGGCAAGCTTGTAATGACGGTACTCGGGCTTGAGTTCCCACATATTCTTGTGAGGATTCTTAACATTATAGTTACATAGGTCTTTCAGGATCTCCTTTAGATATGTGATTGGTTGTCGGGTAATCTTGTGGAGATCCTTAATATTGTAATACTGATGCTTTTCAAATGCAGCAAACAACAACTCCATGACCTTATCTTTATCATCACGAATCGTCTTGCCTTCTGCCTTCTTCTTCTGCTCTAAATAAACATTATGTTTATGGTGTGAAATAGGCATATAGCCGTTGAGGGGTCTGTCAATAAGCTTTACCGTATGAAGAGACTGGGCAGCTTTCTTCACAGCTTCCCTTTTCTGATTGATATAGTAGTCGTCCACTACAGGCTGACATTCTAGTTTGTGGATGACTTGTCCCTCAAAGGACAATTGCTGTGTCTCGGAAACTGCAGCATCCGAGCTGCTGCTGCCGAGATCTGGTTCAGAAAGAACTCCGAGTGTCATTTCTTTTAAACTATGAGAAATTACCTTGTGCTCCCGATGAATTTTCCCGTCCTTCAAGGTGTGTTCACTAGATTTAAAGGTTATTGTCAGAGGTTTACCAGGCACCTTGGTAATCTTAAGCTTTCCAACGTCATGGCCAGCACAGTCTGCCCATTTGTCCCCCAAATATTTAGGTACCTTGACCAGCCACAGCCCACGGCTGCAATTCGTAATATCCAAGTCCATCTGAGACTGTTGGCTCATGATGGAAAACACGAGAATATATAGTTACTTGACCTCTTTATTAAACGTCTTTCCGACACGTGCTAGTGTTTCAGAAAATATCTCTAATAGGGCTGGTGAAGTTTGTCGATGTGGTGGTTGTTGTTGAATACACCTGGTGATTGGTGGTTGGGAGTGGTGTTGGTAAGGGAACACAGGTGATGGAGAGAGTGACTGCAGTGGTGGTACTGCTTGTGACCAACCTTGTAGTCTGTGAGCTAAATGAGTAATGAGCTAACCCGTTGTGGCCACCGGGGGGTTATGTAGCAGCTATCTCAGGTGACTGATGTTGCTGGATGATGGAACTTGTTTATTTGGTCATTTCTCGATGCCGATAAATATTCAAATTGCTAAGAACATTAGAATAAAGTTAAACTGACAATACGAGGCATGTATGTTTATACATGTGCATGAGTAGACTGTTTATGAATATGAATCATAATATTTTTAACTAGTTAAAATATACGTTTTCTGATATAAATTCACTAGAACACGCCCAGCGTAGGATAACAAAGTTAATCCTGCAAATTAGAAACTTGTCATATGAAGAAAAATTAACTAAGTAGTACAAATTTGCATTCTCTAGAACGGCCAAGAATTCGGAGTGACTTAGTAGAGGTGTGCAAGTGGATGGATGGACACATCAAACGGGATATTAATAGGGAATTAGGAACAAGAATGAAGGTAACTGCAGAAAGCCTATTGGCCCATACGAGGCAGCACCTATTTATATCTTCCCAATCCCATTAATATATAAGTCCAACGCATACTTGAAACAATCAAGGGATCCTACTTCTATCAAGTTATAAGATAATTGGTTCCACAAATCAACAACCATGTTACCGAACCACTATTTTCTTAGGTATTTCCTAAATCTAAACGTAGGAAAATAAGAATAAACGTAACTGCAGATGTCCTACTGACCCCACACAAGAAAGCTGCTATTTATAACCACCTAATCTCATTCATATATGTCTAAGAACATAAGAATAAAGGTAAGTGTTGAGATTGCGAAGTCGGATTGCGAAAGGGATCTGGGAGTTATGATTAGTAAGAATTTAAAACAAAAAGATCAATGCCTGAATGTTCGTAATAAGTCAAATAGGACACTAGGGTTTATTAATCGAAGCGTAATTAACAAGACACCTGGTGTGGTTCCTCAGCTATCCCATTTAGATTATACAGTTGAGTTTTTGTCGCCATACTATAGAATGGATATAAATTCACTTGAACGTGTCCAGCATAGAATGACTAAGTTAATTCCCCAAATTAGAAATCTTTCATATGAAGAAAGATTAACAAAGCTTAACTTGCATCACTGGAAAGGCGAAGAGTTAGGTGTGACATGATAGAGGTTTACAAGTGGGTGAATGGACAAAACAAAGGGGATATTAATAGGGTATTAAAAGTATCAACACAAGACAGAACACGAAACAATGGTTATAAATTGGATAAGATTAGATTTAGGAAAGACTTGGGTAAATACTGGTTCAGTAACAGGGTTGTTGATTTGTGAAACCAATTGCCGAGTAACATTGTGGAGGTGGGGTCCCTCGATTGTTTCAAGCGTGGGTTGGACATGTATATAAGTGGGATTGGGTGGTTATAAATAGGAGCTGCCTCGTATGGGCCAACAGGCCTTCTGCAGTTGCCTTTGTTCTTATGTTCTTATGTTCCTATCCTTAGTGGCTTAGCACAAATCAATAGATTAGGCTAGATTGAGCAACATTTAGTTGGGCTCCTGCCGAACTACAGTTAAGGTTTGGCAATAAATTTATATACCATAATAATGAGGAGTAATGGAATAGTGCTATGTATTTTGTTTGGTTTTATATAAAAGACTCTTTTTTTGAGTGATGTATATATAATTAGTATGGGGTAATCTCTTCAACTCTGGTATTTGATGAGTATTTATTAATATGTTATTGACCCTAACACGAAAATAATCCACACAATTAATGGATAAATTTACGTGAGTCCTTAGTCTTATGGTTGGATATTAATGTGCGCGTCAACTCCGCGGATTTAAAACCACTATTTTCCATGGATTTAAACACAAAATGACGCACTTAATTAATTTAGAGGTGCATAGCTACACTATGCATTATATTTATTGATAATTTTTATTTATTTCCTTACCTGTATTGAGGTTTGAAACCATTTTTGTTTTTTATTCCCCTTCCCTCGCCGTTTGAAACTCATAATCACAACTGTTAAATAATTTGTTAAAAAAAAAGCAGTCATCGCACGTGGTAACTGACACAATTGCGCGGTTATGGATTTCTAGAAAACTTCTGACATTCACCTACTTGAAATTAATGGTTAGTAAAATTAGTTTCTGGTCACAACCAATTTATGTTGTGGTGACGGGTTAATAATTTGGGTGTCAGGATTCCCAACATATAACACGGCAATCGAAACTAAACTGCATGATGTAAATGGGGCCTAACCAGAGCAGGATATAACTGAAGAATAACACAAGGTGTTTTATTACTAATGCTTTGATAAATAAATCCCAGTGTCCTATTTGCCTTATTTCGTCAACAGATCACTGTAAGCAGCGATTTTCCATTTTTCTTATATTCTTAGTCAAAACATTGATCTAAAATAGGTTAAGCAAGAAGAAATTCTGTATAAGTATTTATTTTTATGATATCTATACAATGAACACGTGATATTGATACATTGAATCTGTGATATATTCAAGGTGTCATAAAAGTAAGTTAAAGGCGATGCTGCTTCTATGGTGGTGACAGTGTCGACGTTCATCACCATCAGGGGCTTAGTCACCTCCACCACCTTCACCTCAATCATTACCAGCTGCAGGGCTGGTGCCGTCACCGTCTGGACTGTGACGGAGGTCACGGGAACATCACTGACTTGGAACACGGTGTTGAGGAGGATCTGGTTGATGGGAAACACCACGATCTCTGTGACATTCTGCCACTCGTCCTGATACTGCACAGTCTGGAAGACGGGACAGAGCAGCGGCCGTGGCTTGCAGTAAAGGATAGCGGATAGAGGCACAAGCACCGCAAGGTAGATCATAACCTCAGACTTGGAGTATGAGGCTAATATTTGCCTGGATCTTTCACGTTTTCTTTACCTTTGTACTGTGAAACAAAGTTTAGTATGAACCTAATCATACATTGAATTTTCCACAGCCATTTCGGCAAGCTTGTAATGACGGTACTCGGGCTTGAGTTCCCACATATTCTTGTGAGGATTCTTAACATTATAGTTACATAGGTCTTTCAGGATCTCCTTTAGATATGTGATTGGTTGTCGGGTAATCTTGTGGAGATCCTTAATATTGTAATACTGATGCTTTTCAAATGCAGCAAACAACAACTCCATGACCTTATCTTTATCATCACGAATCGTCTTGCCTTCTGCCTTCTTCTTCTGCTCTAAATCAACATTATGTTTATGGTGTGAAATAGGCTTATAGCCGTTGAGGGGTCTGTCAATAAGCTTTACCGTATGAAGAGACTGGGCAGCTTTCTTCACAGCTTCCCTTTTCTGATTGATATAGTAGTCGTCCACTACAGGCTGACATTCTAGTTTGTGGATGACTTGTCCCTCAAAGGACAATTGCTGTGTCTCGGAAACTGCAGCATCCGAGCTGCTGCTGCCGAGATCTGGTTCAGAAAGAACTCCGAGTGTCATTTCTTTTAAACTATGAGAAATTACCTTGTGCTCCCGAGGAATTTTCCCGTCCTTCAAGGTGTGTTCACTAGATTTAAAGGTTATTGTCGGAGGTTTACCAGGCACCTTGGTAATCTTAAGCTTTCCAACGTCATGGCCAGCACAGTCTGCCCATTTGTCCCCCAAATATTTAGGTACCTTGACCAGCCACAGCCCACGGCTGCAATTCGTAATATCCAAGTCCATCTTAGACTGTTGGCTCATGATGGAAAACACGAGAATATATAGTTACTTGACCTCTTTATAAAACGTCTTTCCGACACGTGCTAGTGTTTCAGAAAATATCTCTAATAGGGCTGGTGAAGTTTGTCGATGTGGTGGTTGTTGTTGAATACACCTGGTGATTGGTGGTTGGGAGTGGTGTTGGTAAGGGAACACAGGTGATGAAGAGAGTGACTGCAGTGGTGGTACTGCTTATGACCAACCTTGTAGTCTGTGAGCTAAATGAGTAATGAGCTAACCCGTTGTGGCCACCGGGGGGTTATGTAGCAGCTATCTCAGGTGACTGATGTTGCTGGATGATGGAACTTGTTTATTTGGTCATTTCTCGATGCCGATAAATATTCAAATTGCTAAGAACATTAGAATAAAGTTAAACTGACAATACGAGGCATGTATGTTTATACATGTGCATGAGTAGACTGTTTATGAATATGAATCAAAATATTTTTAACAAGTTAAAATATACGTTTTCTGATATAAATTCACTAGAACACGCCCAGCGTAGGATAACAAAGTCAATCCTGCAAATTAGAAACTTGTCATATGAAGAAAGATTAACTAAGTAGTACAAATTTGCATTCTCTAGAACGGCCAAGAATTCGGAGTGACTTAGTAGAGGTGTGCAAGTGGATGGATGGACACATCAACCGGGATATTAATAGGGTATTAGGAACATAAGAATGAAGGTAACTGCAGAAGGCCTATTGGCCCATACGAGAATAAAAAGTTAATCCTGCATATTAGAAACTTGTCATATGAAGAAAGATTGACTAAGTAGTACTAATTTGCATTCTCTAGAAAGGCCAGGGATTCGGAGTGACTTAGTAGAGGTGTGCAAGTGGATGGATGGACACATCAAACGGGATATTAATAGGGAATTAGGAACAAGAATGAAGGTAACTGCAGAAAGCCTATTGGCCCATACGAGGCAGCACCTATTTATACCTTCCCAATCCCATTAATATATAAGTCCAACGCATACTTGAAACAATCAAGGGATCCTACTTCTATCAAGATATGCGATAATTGGTTCCACAAATCAACAACCATGTTACCGAACCACTATTTTCCCAGGTATTTCCTAAATCTAAACGTAGGAAAATAAGAATAAACGTAACTGCAGATGTCCTACTGGCCCCACACAAGAAAGCTGCTATTTATAACCACCTAATCTCATTCATATATGCCTAAGAACATAAGAATAAAGGTAAGTGTTTAGATTGCGAAGTCGGATTGCGAAAGGGATCTGGGAGTTATGATTAGTAAGAATTTAAAACAAAAAGATCAATGCCTGAATGTTCGTAATAAGGCAAATAGGACACTAGGGTTTATTAATCGAAGCGTAATTAACAACACACCTGGTGTGGTTACTCAGCTATATCTTGCTCTGGTTAGTCCCCATTTAGATTATACAGTTGAGTTTTGGTCGCCATACTATAGAATGGATATAAATTCACTTGAACGTGTCCAGCATAGAATGACTAAGTTAATTCCCCAAAATAGAAATCTTTCATATGAAGAAAGATTAACAAAGCTTAACTTGCATCACTGGAAAGGCGAAGAGTTAGGTGTGACATGATAGAGGTTTACAAGTGGGTGAATGGACAAAACAAAGGGGATATTAATTGTTGGATATTTCCAACATCGAATACAACATTGTTGTATTCTCATTACTTATTACTAATCATATTAATATTGTAGTAAGTAAAATTAACAACTCGTAGAATTCTCCTGTACTAATAATTCATCTGTGCATTAGGCTAGAATTCTCACGTCATCTGACGCTAGTATTGTGTCAGATTTCTTTACAGTAAAACACATTATATACAATTTGTGTGAGAATTAAATACGATTCTCCATAATTAAAGCATTCTGTATGGCAACTGATTGCAGACGAATGGTTCTCTAACTAAAAGCCGCATAGAGCTTTAGAATCAAAACGTTTACCTCGCGATAGAGGTAGCGTCATCAATGAATGCTATGGGGAGACATTAATTCCTCTCCCTTATATCTTTACTATTCTTAAATAGTTAAATAATAATATTCCGTTCCTCTAAATAATAAACCCGTCCAGTCTTTAGAGTTTCAAGCGCGAATGCGAGAAATATTAATGTTCATGCCAATAATTTGTGTAATGAACGTCGACTCGGCGTGGGGGAAGGGACGCGACGCCATTCGGAGTAGAGTCGGTGACGGTGTCGGGAAGCGGACACGTGCAAGGCCAGAAGGAGGCAAAGCCACGCTTACCGTACTCACAAAAGACGCCATTGTCCAGTAAATAGGACACGTGTGTCTATCCACAGATGAAAGCCGCCACTGTGAGGCGTGAACGACCTTGCAGATAATATCTTCAACCAGTGCTGGTGTTAAATAAGGGACCCCTAGACTTGGTTCCTGACGACACGTGATCAGTCAGCTTGAAACGCATCAATCCAGGATAGGTTCACCGGAGCCTGGGATGCGAAATTACGGCAATCTTAATACTTATACAGTGCCCACAGCTAAGTACCTTTTATTTGATGCATCATTTACAGGTTTAATAATAGCGGGGTGATTGCGCGTCACGCGGCACGACAACACCTAATAACAGGTGATTAGAAATTTCTCTGTAGATATCAATAATCTTGAATATGTATTGAGCAGTTAAATCAATTGCTACTGGTAGTTATTTATTTTGCAGCTCGAGAGACGAATTCCTCATGCTGTCTTCTCCATGTTAACCGTGTCAGACGTCGGTGTACCAGACTTGGAGATTAAGAGGACTGCCAGGGTTATCTAAAGGAATCTATTACCAGCTAAGGCTTATTTCTTTTTACTCATAACTTTGCAATTTGATACATTCAGAATGTTTTCAACATAATGTGTGATTTACTGTAATTCATTATTATGCTCATATTCATGTTCTTCTTTGTATGAATAATATTATATTCAACATTAATTATAGGATTAGATTATTATTAATAGAATTAGTGAACGAACCACACTGATTCCTGGACGTACTGACCTCCAGTAATAACCCCCCAATGTAGGTGTTTGAGGTTTGGTTTTTTAATAATACAGCCCATTAATTATTCTTATGATCATACTTTCTAGTCATATCCATAGTCACTGGTTTCCTCTAGAACTTTATCTAATGATCTAAATTCTCAGTTTCCCTCTTTACTTTAAAAGCGGGTGGTCCTTCGTAAATTAATTTACTACTTTAATTATTAATTAATCAGAATCAAACCCAAATATCCCACATTATGGTCCTTATCGAACCGGATAGGCATTAAATTTATAATTAAAATATTAACCATTAATAACTAATCCTTGTGTGATAGAAGCTAGACTAACTATCTAATCAATTGTGTCAACTAACATTGTAACACATCAGTTAGCCTAGATCACACTAACATATTGCTACTTTTACCTCATGTATAAAGTGGCTTTAGTGGGTCATAGCCAATTACCCACAACACTTAGACCTATACCTCACACCGAGGTGAGAATCTTTAGGTCACCAGGAGCAACAGCTCACAACTTTTACAATAACACCACCCTAACACCTGCGTTAGAGTGGCCTCACCACCTAACTATCATATACTTAGGTGGTAATGACATCCACCCCACTCGTCATCCAGCCGAGGTGATCAAACACCTCAAAAACATAATTTCTTCTTTCAAGCTCATCAGTGAATCAGTAGTATTCACATTAGTGGAGCCTCGCCAACCAAGCCAAGATAATCGTTGGGGAGTAACTCCGGAATACTACCTGAGAGCTGCTAAGTACATAAATTTCAGGCTGAAAAAACGAGTGAGATTGGATGCCACATATATCCAATTTACAGCCAGACCTTACAGACAGAACCTGACCAGAGACGGTGTACATTTGTCAGGGGAATCTAGGTTGCATGTGGTTGACAAGTTAATTAACACCATCAACCATCACAAAAGGCTGTGGCTAGCAAGCCAAACTTAACTGTACATAATTATTCACCTGTGTGTGCAAGAGCACTCTTATAAAACAAAAAACCCAAAAATACAGCACAACTATATTTACCTTACTGCACCACAATAATCTTTACCCATGTTATTAGGTAGAATTTAGGCTGAGATTGTGCTGAATTTGGTACAAGCCCAGACTAAATAATTTTATAGTTCTTAGCTAGGAATTATTATGACTAGATCTAAAACTAGTCAGTGTTGTGTATATATTACATTATTGTGCTGACCCTCTACAGGGTGGGATAAATTTTGAGATAACTCTGATTGGAGTATCTCCATAATATTTCTCTTGTATACATTATTTTGTGTATCTATTTTGTGTATTGCTGGATTATCTCCATTAACTCTGATGGTGATAAGGATGAGCTAACCGGACGAGAACTAGTGGTGGAGTTCAGACAGTACACAAAATATCTAGCTATTTGTTGTTAGGTAGGTAGGTACATTCAACCTCAAGTGAGGTAAACCATAAAGTAGTCATCTTAATTTAGGCTACAATTAATGTTACCTGTTCACTAATGAACAAGTATCCAAGCTTCATTAGTAATACATACCCTAACACTGTGAAGTTTGAACCTAAGCCCAACATGGCTACTCCTGAACAATTGAGGAGAACCTACACTGGCCTTAAAGGTCACTTGACCAGATTAATCAATAAGGCTGATGACTTAACTAAAGATAATCCCATTGACTCTTATCACTTAGAGTCAACAGTTAGATTGGCTGATCTGAAATTTGATCAAGTCAGAACTGCAGGTCAATCTTATCTTGCTCTGCTAAATACTGTAGAAATTGATCCTGATGAAGTAAGTCAAATAGTAACCGACATCTCCCAATATGAAGAGGATACTCATGATAAAATTTTCAGGCTATCTAAATTAGCCAAACAGTCTGGATCCAATGCCAGCAACACTGGGTCTCACTTCAATAATCACTTACCTGAGGTTCGTTTACCTACTCTAGACTTGCCCACCTTTTCAGGATTAGATACAGAAAATTGGGACAATTTTTGGACTTCCTTTGAAGTTCACATCCATAAGAAACAGTCTCTAGACAAGGTTTCTAAATTTTCATACCTACTCAGTCTTCTCACAGGAGAGGCTAAAAAGGTCATACATAACCTTACTCTTGATGAGAGTAATTATGAGGAAGCTATAAAACTCCTGAAGTTGAACTATTGCAACAAAGAGTTAAGTATAGCTACCCTTTATTATCAATTGCTAGATCTGAATGCACCAAACAGTAGACCAGAGTCACTTCAAAGCTTCAGACTAGAAGTAGAGTCTCTAGTAAAGGCCTTAGGTACCAAGGTTAATATACCTAGTTCTGAATGGTCTATCAAGCTATTGTTACAGAGGAAATTACCTCGAAATGTCTTGACAGAGCTCTGCTCACATTATAATACTGAGTTTCTTACTCTCGATCAGATTTTCGAGGGGTTGAGGATCACAGTTAATAGGTTAAAGACTCATGACAAAATTAAACCTGAGTCTAAACCAATTAATACTGATATTTCAGTCAAACCTAAACAGACTCCAAGTAAGTCTAATAAATATAAATCCAAACCTACTCCATCCACCAGGAAAAGAAGTGGAAATGTAGGTACATATTCAGTATCTCCTTCAGAGATAACTCATGACTTGTCTACTAAAGAGACTAAGTCTATTAATCAAAGAAAGTGTCTGTTCTGCAATCAGGAACACACCACTTATCAATGCTCTGCTTATCCTACGTATAATGCTAGAGTTAAAAGGTTACAGGAATTGCACAAATGCACTAAATGTATGGGTTCTCATGATCCCAAGAAATGTGCAGTACCACTACGTACTTGCAACCGTTGTAACCAGGGTGTACACCACTACGCCTTATGTAGGAAATCTCCTACACCAACTATGCCCACTGGAGAGAATTCTACTAATTCTACGTCAGTGCAATATTGTAAAGTACATCACGAAGTGAATGTACTCGCTACTGAGTCAGGCAACAGTACTACCTTGCCTACTGCTCAGCTTAAATTAATAAACCGAAGATCTAGAATTAACAGTAGAGGTCTCTTTGACCAAGGTTCCCAAAAAACTTTCATCACACAACAGTTGGTAGATGATTTAAATTTAAAACCTACCAAAAGTGTGAAGTTAAACATTTCTGGTTTCCTATCAAATAGTGGACCACGTGACTACAAGGTAGTCAAATTACTAGTTAGATTAGGATCCTCTGCCAGCCCAATTCATGCTGTGGTCGTAGATAAGATTCCTACGGACTTGCAAGTCACAGGATTAGCTCGTACAGCGAGACACCTTAAGCGAAACCGCATGAGGCTAGCGGATCATAAAATAAATTCCGATTGTCTCACAGATATTGGAATATTAATAGGCGCGGATCATTATTACAAGTTTATCACTGGATGCACTAGGCAACATGGTATGAATTTGTTGTCGTCCGCAGGGGGCAAATTGCTCACAGGACCCGTGCTTTTCAGACAAGGTCCAACGCCCACAAACCAACAAACCAATAATGTAATTGTGGCGTGATTAGGCTTAGAACAGTCACCCCTACGCTTCAGGGAAATAGCCGAGGACATTGAGTCTGACCCACCAATACATCGTTTGTGGGATTTAGATACGTTAGGCATCATCCCTGAGCAACCAAGTCCTGATGATACATGGACTTACCAGCAATATCTGGATACAGTTGTCTACTCAAATAAACAATACTGGGTAAGACTCCCATGGAAGTTAGATCATCCCCAACTTCCAGTGAATTATTTTATGGCAGCCTCACAATTGCGGTCTCAATTAACACGACTGCAGAAGCAGCCAGAGAAATTAACCATGTATCACCAACTTATCCAACAACAACTTAACAATAAGTTCATTGAAGTTGTTGAACACGATGACCGAAAAGCAGGTCATTATTTACCTCACCATGCTGTGGTGAAAGACTCACTGACAACACCTATTCGTATTGTCTTTAATTGCAGTGCTAAAGTAAAGCCTAATAGTGTGTCTCTAAATGAATGTCTCCAAACGGGACCTAGCCTAACACAAAGGCTACATGACGTATTGTTACGATTTCGTACAGGCATTTTTGCCTACACTGCTGACATCAGCAAAGCCTTTCTCCGAGTAGGATTGCAGGAGGAAGATCGTGACTACACAAAATTCCTCTGGTACAAGGATCCACTGGATCCTAACAGTGAAATAATCACCTATCGGTTCGCCTCTGTATTATTTGGTGCTACATCCTCACCGTTTCTTTTGCAAGCCACATTAGACACGCATTTGAGGAAATCAGACAGCCCTTATAAGGCAACCATTAGCGACAACTTGTATGTCGACAATTTCCAGGGGACAACTAATGATCAAGCTGATCTGGTAGAAATCTACCATGAGGCTAACCGTGAACTGTTAGGAGCTAATATGCCTCTACAGTCATGGGCCTCAAATAATAAACTACTTAACCAGTTAATTGAGAAGGAATTTCCCGATTATCAGGTACCCAGTAGCTTAAAGGTTCTAGGCGTGGAATGGAACACCAACACTGACGAAATGAATGTCAAGTCAGTGCAAACTGATAACTCCACCCTTACCATGAGAACACTGCTCTCATTTGTCAGTCAACCATTTGACCCTTTAGGCCTACTTAGTCCTATATTAATAAGGGGCAAACTCCTAATGCAGGAGTGCTGGCAACAACATATGGGATGGGATGATCCGTTACCAAGTGAGTTACAAGCCAAATGGCAAATACTCTCAACGGATTTTAATCAGTTAGGTGTTTTGAAATTTCCACGTAATGCCTCGGGACCAAACTTACCCACCAATTTGCACGTTTTTTGCGATGCCTCTGGCAAAGCATATGGCGCAGTAGCCTATTTAGTTAACAGTGCTCAATCAATTTTACTCACATCAAAAGCAAGAGTTGCTCCCATCAAAAAGAGATCCTTACCTCAGATGGAATTGACTGCGTTGCTAGTGGGAGTAAGGTTAGCCCATTGCCTGGCAAAGACACTCAGTAATATCCACTTTGGTGAGATTGTAGTGTGGTCAGACAACGAGGCAGTCTTACAACGGGTAAGAAACAATAACAACAAAACTCCTTACGTCAGTAATCGCGTCAGGGAGATTCATGATTTATCCGCAGGTTATAAGTTTAGACATGTCCCTACTAAGGACAATCCTGCAGATTATTTGTCGAGAGGATTGACATTAAAACAACTTGTCAAATCTTCACTGTGGTTCAACGGACCTTCATGGCTTGTTGGTGGTCAGTGGCCCAAACAAAAGCCACAAGTCATCGTGACCAATATCACCACTCCCATGAAGGACCCAGAGCCTCAGCGAACATTAGCCATTAATCCTCATCATTATTCTAATTTAAGCAAATTGTTACGAGTGACTGCACACGTGTTTGATTTCCTCTCTAAAATAGGAATACGACACAAATTCCCCAATCCTGTTCATTATTGGATTAAGCGGGCGCAGCAAGAGACTTACGGAAGCGAATTTGAGAATCTTCCGGATAAACTCACTAAATCTCTGGGCATCTGGTACGATGTCAACACTCATAACATATTACGATGTGGAGGACGTTTGCTACATGCAAAGATTGACTTAGACACTAAGAACCCAATCCTTTTACCTCGCCACCACATCATAACTAAACTTTTTGTCTTACATCACCATCAATATGGTACCCTACATGGTGGAGTTTTAGATACTCTCACCGATCTTAGACAAAAGTACTGGCTTCCTCAAGGTCGTCAGACTGTTAAGACCATTATTAAATCTTGTGTAATCTGTAAGAGATACGACGCTAGAGTCTGTCCTTACCCAGGACCTCCTCCACTCCCAGAAGAGCGAGTAGTTCATCTTCGTCCATTCGAAACCACTGGAGTAGATTATACAGGAGCCTTACTCCTCACTGGTAACCCAGATAATATACCAGTGAAGGCGTACATTTGTCTCTTTACCTGTGCTACAACCAGAGGTGTACACTTAGAGGTCACCCCAGACATGAGTGCTGAAGCGTTCATTCAAGCTTTCCGCAGATTTGCTGCCCGTCGATCATGTCCTAGATTAATGATATCAGACAACGGATCTAATTTTGTAGCGGGAGAAAGCTGTTTACGAGAAGTCTGGAACCACCCTGAAGTGCAATCAGTCTTACAAAGAAGACAATGTCACTGGAAATTCATAGCACCAAGAGCCCCTTGGCAAGGTGGATTCTATGAGCGAATGGTAGGCACAGTCAAAAGATGTCTAAGGAAAACGTTACACCGACAAAGGGTCAGTTACTCAGAACTCCAAACTATTGTTGTAGAAATCGAGGCGCGAGTCAATAACCGCCCGATCACCTACCTGTCTGATGATTACACCCAGAGAGAACCACTGAGCCCCTCTCACTTGATCCATGGAGGTCTATTGAGCCCTCTCATCCCCTTAGTCGAAGAGGACCCGGTAGACCCATCCCATGTGACCAGAGGAGACTTGGTGGAAAGCTACCAACATCTTTCTAGAGTTATCAACAGGTGGAATGAGGTGTGGACTCGAGAATACCTCACAGCTCTACGAGAATACCACTACGGAGCTTCGAGTCCTTACAATAAGGTACAATTAAAACCTGGAGACCTTGTACTAGTCGACAGTGATGGACCAAGGTCCGAGTGGCCTATAGGAAAAATCGTCACCATCCACCCAGATCGACAAGGTGTCCTAAGAGTGGTTAAAGTCTTATGCAAGGGCAACACTACTCTAAAAACTTTAGAGAAGCTGGTTCCCCTAGAACTGACTGAACAAGAATATCAGCCAAATCCAGCTTCCCCAGTAATTTCAGAGGACAATGAATTTGTTCCTCCAAGCAACCGTCCCACTAGAGCTGCAGCTCAACAATGTAGGCGGAATTTGCGAGCCTATTATAACTCTGAAGAAGAATAATTTCCTTCATTTCCCACTAAGGAAACTGTGCTGATACTACGATGTGATATCGCGTAACGAAACATTACACGTCACTATGACCCAAGATATCGCATCGCTGTAGATTCTGTTAGTTTAAATTGGGAGAGTTAAATTTATAAATATTGTGTAGGCTACAAACATGTTTCAGTTGACATGTGAATAACAAGACTTAAATTCTTGTAAGTCCTTGATAAATCCGGGACGTTCGTTATGTGTGTACTAACATACTAACATACTAATGTGTTAATCTTAATTTTACTTCGGGATAGGTCAGTACAACACAGTACACTGCGACCCTGGGAATCCCCCCCCGGAGTTATGTTGGATATTTCCAACATCGAATACAACATTGTTGTATTCTCATTACTTATTACTAATCATATTAATATTGTAGTAAGTAAAATTAACAACTCGTAGAATTCTCCTGTACTAATAATTCATCTGTGCATTAGGCTAGAATTCTCACGTCATCTGACGCTAGTATTGTGTCAGATTTCTTTACAGTAAAACACATTATATACAATTTGTGTGAGAATTAAATACGATTCTCCATAATTAAAGCATTCTGTATGGCAACTGATTGCAGACGAATGGTTCTCTAACTAAAAGCCGCATAGAGCTTTAGAATCAAAACGTTTACCTCGCGATAGAGGTAGCGTCATCAATGAATGCTATGGGGAGACATTAATTCCTCTCCCTTATATCTTTACTATTCTTAAATAGTTAAATAATAATATTCCGTTCCTCTAAATAATAAACCCGTCCAGTCTTTAGAGTTTCAAGCGCGAATGCGAGAAATATTAATGTTCATGCCAATAATTTGTGTAATGAACGTCGACTCGGCGTGGGGGAAGGGACGCGACGCCATTCGGAGTAGAGTCGGTGACGGTGTCGGGAAGCGGACACGTGCAAGGCCAGAAGGAGGCAAAGCCACGCTTACCGTACTCACAAAAGACGCCATTGTCCAGTAAATAGGACACGTGTGTCTATCCACAGATGAAAGCCGCCACTGTGAGGCGTGAACGACCTTGCAGATAATATCTTCAACCAGTGCTGGTGTTAAATAAGGGACCCCTAGACTTGGTTCCTGACGACACGTGATCAGTCAGCTTGAAACGCATCAATCCAGGATAGGTTCACCGGAGCCTGGGATGCGAAATTACGGCAATCTTAATACTTATACAGTGCCCACAGCTAAGTACCTTTTATTTGATGCATCATTTACAGGTTTAATAATAGCGGGGTGATTGCGCGTCACGCGGCACGACAACACCTAATAACAGGTGATTAGAAATTTCTCTGTAGATATCAATAATCTTGAATATGTATTGAGCAGTTAAATCAATTGCTACTGGTAGTTATTTATTTTGCAGCTCGAGAGACGAATTCCTCATGCTGTCTTCTCCATGTTAACCGTGTCAGACGTCGGTGTACCAGACTTGGAGATTAAGAGGACTGCCAGGGTTATCTAAAGGAATCTATTACCAGCTAAGGCTTATTTCTTTTTACTCATAACTTTGCAATTTGATACATTCAGAATGTTTTCAACATAATGTGTGATTTACTGTAATTCATTATTATGCTCATATTCATGTTCTTCTTTGTATGAATAATATTATATTCAACATTAATTATAGGATTAGATTATTATTAATAGAATTAGTGAACGAACCACACTGATTCCTGGACGTACTGACCTCCAGTAATAACCCCCCAATGTAGGTGTTTGAGGTTTGGTTTTTTAATAATACAGCCCATTAATTATTCTTATGATCATACTTTCTAGTCATATCCATAGTCACTGGTTTCCTCTAGAACTTTATCTAATGATCTAAATTCTCAGTTTCCCTCTTTACTTTAAAAGCGGGTGGTCCTTCGTAAATTAATTTACTACTTTAATTATTAATTAATCAGAATCAAACCCAAATATCCCACATTATGGTCCTTCGAACCGGATAGGCATTAAATTTATAATTAAAATATTAACCATTAATAACTAATCCTTGTGTGATAGAAGCTAGACTAACTATCTAATCAATTGTGTCAACTAACATTGTAACACATCAGTTAGCCTAGATCACACTAACATATTGCTACTTTTACCTCATGTATAAAGTGGCTTTAGTGGGTCATAGCCAATTACCCACAACACTTAGACCTATACCTCACACCGAGGTGAGAATCTTTAGGTCACCAGGAGCAACAGCTCACAACTTTTACAATAACACCACCCTAACACCTGCGTTAGAGTGGCCTCACCACCTAACTATCATATACTTAGGTGGTAATGACATCCACCTCACTCGTCATCCAGCCGAGGTGATCAAACACCTCAAAAACATAATTTCTTCTTTCAAGCTCATCAGTGAATCAGTAGTATTCACATTAGTGGAGCCTCGCCAACCAAGCCAAGATAATCGTTGGGGAGTAACTCCGGAATACTACCTGAGAGCTGCTAAGTACATAAATTTCAGGCTGAAAAAACGAGTGAGATTGGATGCCACATATATCCAATTTACAGCCAGACCTTACAGACAGAACCTGACCAGAGACGGTGTACATTTGTCAGGGGAATCTAGGTTGCATGTGGTTGACAAGTTAATTAACACCATCAACCATCACAAAAGGCTGTGGCTAGCAAGCCAAACTTAACTGTACATAATTATTCACCTGTGTGTGCAAGAGCACTCTTATAAAACAAAAAACCCAAAAATACAGCACAACTATATTTACCTTACTGCACCACAATAATCTTTACCCATGTTATTAGGTAGAATTTAGGCTGAGATTGTGCTGAATTTGGTACAAGCCCAGACTAAATAATTTTATAGTTCTTAGCTAGGAATTATTATGACTAGATCTAAAACTAGTCAGTGTTGTGTATATATTACATTATTGTGCTGACCCTCTACAGGGTGGGATAAATTTTGAGATAACTCTGATTGGAGTATCTCCATAATATTTCTCTTGTATACATTATTTTGTGTATCTATTTTGTGTATTGCTGGATTATCTCCATTAACTCTGATGGTGATAAGGATGAGCTAACCGGACGAGAACTAGTGGTGGAGTTCAGACAGTACACAAAATATCTAGCTATTTGTTGTTAGGTAGGTAGGTACATTCAACCTCAAGTGAGGTAAACCATAAAGTAGTCATCTTAATTTAGGCTACAATTAATGTTACCTGTTCACTAATGAACAAGTATCCAAGCTTCATTAGTAATACATACCCTAACACTGTGAAGTTTGAACCTAAGCCCAACATGGCTACTCCTGAACAATTGAGGAGAACCTACACTGGCCTTAAAGGTCACTTGACCAGATTAATCAATAAGGCTGATGACTTAACTAAAGATAATCCCATTGACTCTTATCACTTAGAGTCAACAGTTAGATTGGCTGATCTGAAATTTGATCAAGTCAGAACTGCAGGTCAATCTTATCTTGCTCTGCTAAATACTGTAGAAATTGATCCTGATGAAGTAAGTCAAATAGTAACCGACATCTCCCAATATGAAGAGGATACTCATGATAAAATTTTCAGGCTATCTAAATTAGCCAAACAGTCTGGATCCAATGCCAGCAACACTGGGTCTCACTTCAATAATCACTTACCTGAGGTTCGTTTACCTACTCTAGACTTGCCCACCTTTTCAGGATTAGATACAGAAAATTGGGACAATTTTTGGACTTCCTTTGAAGTTCACATCCATAAGAAACAGTCTCTAGACAAGGTTTCTAAATTTTCATACCTACTCAGTCTTCTCACAGGAGAGGCTAAAAAGGTCATACATAACCTTACTCTTGATGAGAGTAATTATGAGGAAGCTATAAAACTCCTGAAGTTGAACTATTGCAACAAAGAGTTAAGTATAGCTACCCTTTATTATCAATTGCTAGATCTGAATGCACCAAACAGTAGACCAGAGTCACTTCAAAGCTTCAGACTAGAAGTAGAGTCTCTAGTAAAGGCCTTAGGTACCAAGGTTAATATACCTAGTTCTGAATGGTCTATCAAGCTATTGTTACAGAGGAAATTACCTCGAAATGTCTTGACAGAGCTCTGCTCACATTATAATACTGAGTTTCTTACTCTCGATCAGATTTTCGAGGGGTTGAGGATCACAGTTAATAGGTTAAAGACTCATGACAAAATTAAACCTGAGTCTAAACCAATTAATACTGATATTTCAGTCAAACCTAAACAGACTCCAAGTAAGTCTAATAAATATAAATCCAAACCTACTCCATCCACCAGGAAAAGAAGTGGAAATGTAGGTACATATTCAGTATCTCCTTCAGAGATAACTCATGACTTGTCTACTAAAGAGACTAAGTCTATTAATCAAAGAAAGTGTCTGTTCTGCAATCAGGAACACACCACTTATCAATGCTCTGCTTATCCTACGTATAATGCTAGAGTTAAAAGGTTACAGGAATTGCACAAATGCACTAAATGTATGGGTTCTCATGATCCCAAGAAATGTGCAGTACCACTACGTACTTGCAACCGTTGTAACCAGGGTGTACACCACTACGCCTTATGTAGGAAATCTCCTACACCAACTATGCCCACTGGAGAGAATTCTACTAATTCTACGTCAGTGCAATATTGTAAAGTACATCACGAAGTGAATGTACTCGCTACTGAGTCAGGCAACAGTACTACCTTGCCTACTGCTCAGCTTAAATTAATAAACCGACGATCTAGAATTAACAGTAGAGGTCTCTTTGACCAAGGTTCCCAAAAAACTTTCATCACACAACAGTTGGTAGATGATTTAAATTTAAAACCTACCAAAAGTGTGAAGTTAAACATTTCTGGTTTCCTATCAAATAGTGGACCACGTGACTACAAGGTAGTCAAATTACTAGTTAGATTAGGATCCTCTGCCAGCCCAATTCATGCTGTGGTCGTAGATAAGATTCCTACGGACTTGCAAGTCACAGGATTAGCTCGTACAGCGAGACACCTTAAGCGAAACCGCATGAGGCTAGCGGATCATAAAATAAATTCCGATTGTCTCACAGATATTGGAATATTAATAGGCGCGGATCATTATTACAAGTTTATCACTGGATGCACTAGGCAACATGGTATGAATTTGTTGTCGTCCGCAGGGGGCAAATTGCTCACAGGACCCGTGCTTTTCAGACAAGGTCCAACGCCCACAAACCAACAAACCAATAATGTAATTGTGGCGTGACTAGGCTTAGAACAGTCACCCCTACGCTTCAGGGAAATAGCCGAGGACATTGAGTCTGACCCACCAATACATCGTTTGTGGGATTTAGACACGTTAGGCATCATCCCTGAGCAACCAAGTCCTGATGATACATGGACTTACCAGCAATATCTGGATACAGTTGTCTACTCAAATAAACAATACTGGGTAAGACTCCCATGGAAGTTAGATCATCCCCAACTTCCAGTGAATTATTTTATGGCAGCCTCACAATTGCGGTCTCAATTAACACGACTGCAGAAGCAGCCAGAGAAATTAACCATGTATCACCAACTTATCCAACAACAACTTAACAATAAGTTCATTGAAGTTGTTGAACACGATGACCGAAAAGCAGGTCATTATTTACCTCACCATGCTGTGGTGAAAGACTCACTGACAACACCTATTCGTATTGTCTTTAATTGCAGTGCTAAAGTAAAGCCTAATAGTGTGTCTCTAAATGAATGTCTCCAAACGGGACCTAGCCTAACACAAAGGCTACATGACGTATTGTTACGATTTCGTACAGGCATTTTTGCCTACACTGCTGACATCAGCAAAGCCTTTCTCCGAGTAGGATTGCAGGAGGAAGATCGTGACTACACAAAATTCCTCTGGTACAAGGATCCACTGGATCCTAACAGTGAAATAATCACCTATCGGTTCGCCTCTGTATTATTTGGTGCTACATCCTCACCGTTTCTTTTGCAAGCCACATTAGACACGCATTTGAGGAAATCAGACAGCCCTTATAAGGCAACCATTAGCGACAACTTGTATGTCGACAATTTCCAGGGGACAACTAATGATCAAGCTGATCTGGTAGAAATCTACCATGAGGCTAACCGTGAACTGTTAGGAGCTAATATGCCTCTACAGTCATGGGCCTCAAATAATAAACTACTTAACCAGTTAATTGAGAAGGAATTTCCCGATTATCAGGTACCCAGTAGCTTAAAGGTTCTAGGCGTGGAATGGAACACCAACACTGACGAAATGAATGTCAAGTCAGTGCAAACTGATAACTCCACCCTTACCATGAGAACACTGCTCTCATTTGTCAGTCAACCATTTGACCCTTTAGGCCTACTTAGTCCTATATTAATAAGGGGCAAACTCCTAATGCAGGAGTGCTGGCAACAACATATGGGATGGGATGATCCGTTACCAAGTGAGTTACAAGCCAAATGGCAAATACTCTCAACGGATTTTAATCAGTTAGGTGTTTTGAAATTTCCACGTAATGCCTCGGGACCAAACTTACCCACCAATTTGCACGTTTTTTGCGATGCCTCTGGCAAAGCGTATGGCGCAGTAGCCTATTTAGTTAACAGTGCTCAATCAATTTTACTCACATCAAAAGCAAGAGTTGCTCCCATCAAAAAGAGATCCTTACCTCAGATGGAATTGACTGCGTTGCTAGTGGGAGTAAGGTTAGCCCATTGCCTGGCAAAGACACTCAGTAATATCCACTTTGGTGAGATTGTAGTGTGGTCAGACAACGAGGCAGTCTTACAATGGGTAAGAAACAATAACAACAAAACTCCTTACGTCAGTAATCGCGTCAGGGAGATTCATGATTTATCCGCAGGTTATAAGTTTAGACATGTCCCTACTAAGGACAATCCTGCAGATTATTTGTCGAGAGGATTGACATTAAAACAACTTGTCAAATCTTCACTGTGGTTCAACGGACCTTCATGGCTTGTTGGTGGTCAGTGGCCCAAACAAAAGCCACAAGTCATCGTGACCAATATCACCACTCCCATGAAGGACCCAGAGCCTCAGCGAACATTAGCCATTAATCCTCATCATTATTCTAATTTAAGCAAATTGTTACGAGTGACTGCACACGTGTTTGATTTCCTCTCTAAAATAGGAATACGACACAAATTCCCCAATCCTGTTCATTATTGGATTAAGCGGGCGCAGCAAGAGACTTACGGAAGCGAATTTGAGAATCTTCCGGATAAACTCACTAAATCTCTGGGCATCTGGTACGATGTCAACACTCATAACATATTACGATGTGGAGGACGTTTGCTACATGCAAAGATTGACTTAGACACTAAGAACCCAATCCTTTTACCTCGCCACCACATCATAACTAAACTTTTTGTCTTACATCACCATCAATATGGTACCCTACATGGTGGAGTTTTAGATACTCTCACCGATCTTAGACAAAAGTACTGGCTTCCTCAAGGTCGTCAGACTGTTAAGACCATTATTAAATCTTGTGTAATCTGTAAGAGATACGACGCTAGAGTCTGTCCTTACCCAGGACCTCCTCCACTCCCAGAAGAGCGAGTAGTTCATCTTCGTCCATTCGAAACCACTGGAGTAGATTATACAGGAGCCTTACTCCTCACTGGTAACCCAGATAATATACCAGTGAAGGCGTACATTTGTCTCTTTACCTGTGCTACAACCAGAGGTGTACACTTAGAGGTCACCCCAGACATGAGTGCTGAAGCGTTCATTCAAGCTTTCCGCAGATTTGCTGCCCGTCGATCATGTCCTAGATTAATGATATCAGACAACGGATCTAATTTTGTAGCGGGAGAAAGCTGTTTACGAGAAGTCTGGAACCACCCTGAAGTGCAATCAGTCTTACAAAGAAGACAATGTCACTGGAAATTCATAGCACCAAGAGCCCCTTGGCAAGGTGGATTCTATGAGCGAATGGTAGGCACAGTCAAAAGATGTCTAAGGAAAACGTTACACCGACAAAGGGTCAGTTACTCAGAACTCCAAACTATTGTTGTAGAAATCGAGGCGCGAGTCAATAACCGCCCGATCACCTACCTGTCTGATGATTACACCCAGAGAGAACCACTGAGCCCCTCTCACTTGATCCATGGAGGTCTATTGAGCCCTCTCATCCCCTTAGTCGAAGAGGACCCGGTAGACCCATCCCATGTGACCAGAGGAGACTTGGTGGAAAGCTACCAACATCTTTCTAGAGTTATCAACAGGTGGAATGAGGTGTGGACTCGAGAATACCTCACAGCTCTACGAGAATACCACTACGGAGCTTCGAGTCCTTACAATAAGGTACAATTAAAACCTGGAGACCTTGTACTAGTCGACAGTGATGGACCAAGGTCCGAGTGGCCTATAGGAAAAATCGTCACCATCCACCCAGATCGACAAGGTGTCCTAAGAGTGGTTAAAGTCTTATGCAAGGGCAACACTACTCTAAAAACTTTAGAGAAGCTGGTTCCCCTAGAACTGACTGAACAAGAATATCAGCCAAATCCAGCTTCCCCAGTAATTTCAGAGGACAATGAATTTGTTCCTCCAAGCAACCGTCCCACTAGAGCTGCAGCTCAACAATGTAGGCGGAATTTGCGAGCCTATTATAACTCTGAAGAAGAATAATTTCCTTCATTTCCCACTAAGGAAACTGTGCTGATACTACGATGTGATATCGCGTAACGAAACATTACACGTCACTATGACCCAAGATATCGCATCGCTGTAGATTCTGTTAGTTTAAATTGGGAGAGTTAAATTTATAAATATTGTGTAGGCTACAAACATGTTTCAGTTGACATGTGAATAACAAGACTTAAATTCTTGTAAGTCCTTGATAAATCCGGGACGTTCGTTATGTGTGTACTAACATACTAACATACTAATGTGTTAATCTTAATTTTACTTCGGGATAGGTCAGTACAACACAGTACACTGCGACCCTGGGAATCCCCCCCCGGAGTTATGTTGGATATTTCCAACATCGAATACAACATTGTTGTATTCTCATTACTTATTACTAATCATATTAATATTGTAGTAAGTAAAATTAACAACTCGTAGAATTCTCCTGTACTAATAATTCATCTGTGCATTAGGCTAGAATTCTCACGTCATCTGACGCTAGTATTGTGTCAGATTTCTTTACAGTAAAACACATTATATACAATTTGTGTGAGAATTAAATACGATTCTCCATAATTAAAGCATTCTGTATGGCAACTGATTGCAGACGAATGGTTCTCTAACTAAAAGCCGCATAGAGCTTTAGAATCAAAACGTTTACCTCGCGATAGAGGTAGCGTCATCAATGAATGCTATGGGGAGACATTAATTCCTCTCCCTTATATCTTTACTATTCTTAAATAGTTAAATAATAATATTCCGTTCCTCTAAATAATAAACCCGTCCAGTCTTTAGAGTTTCAAGCGCGAATGCGAGAAATATTAATGTTCATGCCAATAATTTGTGTAATGAACGTCGACTCGGCGTGGGGGAAGGGACGCGACGCCATTCGGAGTAGAGTCGGTGACGGTGTCGGGAAGCGGACACGTGCAAGGCCAGAAGGAGGCAAAGCCACGCTTACCGTACTCACAAAAGACGCCATTGTCCAGTAAATAGGACACGTGTGTCTATCCACAGATGAAAGCCGCCACTGTGAGGCGTGAACGACCTTGCAGATAATATCTTCAACCAGTGCTGGTGTTAAATAAGGGACCCCTAGACTTGGTTCCTGACGACACGTGATCAGTCAGCTTGAAACGCATCAATCCAGGATAGGTTCACCGGAGCCTGGGATGCGAAATTACGGCAATCTTAATACTTATACAGTGCCCACAGCTAAGTACCTTTTATTTGATGCATCATTTACAGGTTTAATAATAGCGGGGTGATTGCGCGTCACGCGGCACGACAACACCTAATAACAGGTGATTAGAAATTTCTCTGTAGATATCAATAATCTTGAATATGTATTGAGCAGTTAAATCAATTGCTACTGGTAGTTATTTATTTTGCAGCTCGAGAGACGAATTCCTCATGCTGTCTTCTCCATGTTAACCGTGTCAGACGTCGGTGTACCAGACTTGGAGATTAAGAGGACTGCCAGGGTTATCTAAAGGAATCTATTACCAGCTAAGGCTTATTTCTTTTTACTCATAACTTTGCAATTTGATACATTCAGAATGTTTTCAACATAATGTGTGATTTACTGTAATTCATTATTATGCTCATATTCATGTTCTTCTTTGTATGAATAATATTATATTCAACATTAATTATAGGATTAGATTATTATTAATAGAATTAGTGAACGAACCACACTGATTCCTGGACGTACTGACCTCCAGTAATAACCCCCCAATGTAGGTGTTTGAGGTTTGGTTTTTTAATAATACAGCCCATTAATTATTCTTATGATCATACTTTCTAGTCATATCCATAGTCACTGGTTTCCTCTAGAACTTTATCTAATGATCTAAATTCTCAGTTTCCCTCTTTACTTTAAAAGCGGGTGGTCCTTCGTAAATTAATTTACTACTTTAATTATTAATTAATCAGAATCAAACCCAAATATCCCACATTAATAGGGTATTAAAAGTATCAACACAAGACAGAACACGAAACAATGGTTATAAATTGGATAAGTTTAGATTTAGGAAAGACTTGAGTAAATACTGGTTCAGTAAGAGGTTGTTGATTTGTGAAACCAATTGCCGCGTAACATTGTGGAGGTGGGGTCCCTCGATCCCCTTGTATTTGGATAGAACGTTTTGTGCTAGAGATAGGGGGAACAGGTTAAGGGTTTGCTATCCCGGAGCTGGCATTGGTGATATTATAAACAACATGAATGATATTATGGCTGGTAATGGGAACAATCCCATTATTTGCATTAGCGTGGGAGGAAATGATGTTGGTCGAGTCAGGAGTGAGGAACTGATTCAGAGGTATAAAACAGCCATAGAGTTAGTTAGGAGCAAGGGAGGAATCCCGATCATATGTGGCATTCTTCCAAGAAAGGGAGTGGGAAATGAATGGATATCGAGGGTACTTGGTGTCAATTGCCGGCTGGAAAGATATTGCAAATCAAATGCAATATCTTTCATAGACAACTGGGAACACTTCTATGGAAGAAATGAAATGTATGCTCGTGATGGGGTGCATCTATCGAGAGCTGGGGTTGTTGCTGTTGCGAACTCGCTAGAAGAAGTGGTTAGAGGTGTTTGTTTGGGTTTAAACTGTTAGTAGATAGAGGTATGGGAATTGATTTGGAGGAAGGAGGTAATAAAAGTATGTGTTTGTGGGAGAAAGGAATTGGCAAAACGATCAGGGAAAGAGAAGGTCCGCAAAATAACAATTCACTTAGGGTATATTACACTAACAGTAGAAGTCTAAGAAATAAAATTAACGAATTAAATGCTCTTGTCTGCACAGAAAAAATAGATATTATTGCACTTACCGAAACGTGGATGAATGTAGAAAATAGAGAACTATTAGCTGAATATCAAATATATGGATTTAAACTATTTCACACAGATAGATATATTAGACGAGGAGGTGGAGTAGCCATATATGTTAGGGACAATTTGAAATGTAGTCTCAAAGAGGGAATCAAAACAGAGCCACACACAGAAACTATTTGGATTGAATTAAACGAAAAAGCTAATAATATTATAATAGGAGTAATATATAGGCCACCAAATTTAGACAGAATGGAAGCAAAGCATCTATGGGATGAAATATCTAGAGCATCTAGATCTAACAGTATTTATGTCATGGGTGACTTTAATTTTAGCGGAATAAACTGGTTGAACAAAACAGGGAATAGTGAAGCAGAAGATTTTCTAGAATTAATTGACGATTGCTTTCTTACGCAACACATTAAGGAACCAACACGGGAAAATAATATTTTAGATTTAGTGTTAACTAACAGGGAAACGCAAATTAATGACATCGAAATAGGGAGTGAGCTAGGGAGCAGTGATCACAAAGAAATCAGATTTAGCATAGAATGGAATAGACCAGTAGGAGAAAATTCTGTTAAAGTGCCAGATTTTCGAAAAGCTGATTTTAATAGCCTAAGAAATTTTTTGGGTCAAATTGATTGGAAAGGCTTGGGTATGGGGTGTGGGCCGGTCTTGGAGCGAGACATGAACCCAGCGATAGGTGACTTAAATGGGGATTTCGATGTGGATTCAATATATAACTTATTTAAGAATATTCTAAACAAAGCACAGGAACGTAGTATACCATACAAATTGAATAGATCGTATACTAATGACCCAAAGTGGATAACAAAGAATTTGAAGAACCTTATAGGTAAAAAGAGAGCTTGGTACAAAAGGATTAAAAATGGGGAGGTCACTTTAGAACAGGAATTCGTACAACTGGTTAGAAATGTTAAAAAAGAGATAAGGAAAGCAAAAAGAAACTATGAAGTTCGCATAGCAGGGCAAGCAAAGACAAATCCTAAAGGGTTTTTTCAGTTATATCGTACTAAGACTAGGGAAAGGATAGGTCCATTAAAAACTGAGACAGGTCAAATAGCAGATAGTGATGAAGAGATGAGTAGTATTTTTAATAAATATTTTGTATCTGTATTTACTAAAGAGGAACTTAACAATATGCCTTCAGCCGAACAAGTCTATGTGGGTGGGGACGAGGACAGGTTGACGAGTTTAGCAGTTACCAGGGAGGATGTTCTTAAACAAATAGTAAAACTCAAACCAAACAAATCCCCAGGGCCGGATGAAGTGTTTGCTAGGGTGCTTAAAGAATGCAAAGAGGAGCTTTGTGACCCACTGTCAACCATATTTAATAAATCAATAGAGTCAGGCAGAGTGCCAGAGTTTTGGAAAGTTGCTAATGTGATACCAGTTTTTAAGAAAGGAGATAGATCACTTGCGTCTAACTATCGACCAATTAGCCTAACGTCTATTGTGGGAAAGTTACTCGAATCTATAATAGCAAATAAAATTCGTCTTCATCTTGAAAAACATAAATTAATAATTGAATCGCAACATGGTTTTATAAATGGCCGTTCATGTTTAACAAATTTGTTATCTTTTTATTCTAGCATTGTTGAGGCAGTTGATAGTGGTAACGATTGCGATGTTGTATACCTTGACTTTAGCAAAGCTTTTGATACAGTGCCACATGAAAGACTGATTAAAAAAATAGAGTCTCATGGTATTGGGGGTGCTATATTAAGCTGGATTAGGGCATGGCTATACCAAAGGAAACAGAGAGTTAGTATAAATGGAATCAAGTCAGAGTGGGAAAATGTTGTAAGTGGAGTGCCTCAAGGCTCTGTCCTGGGACCTCTGTTGTTTATAATATATATAAATGATTTAGATTCAGGTTTGAGTAGCAACATTTGCAAATTTGCCGATGATACGAAAATCGGTAGGGAAATTAATTCGGAGGAGGACTCACTATCACTTCAAGTTGATCTAGATAAGGTTTTGAAATGGTCAAAGGATTGGCAGATGCAGTTTAATGCTGATAAATGTAAAGTTCTGAGGTTAGGTAATGATGATAGAGTTACAAGATACGAGCTAGATGGTGTTGTGATTGCGAAGTCGGATTGCGAAAGGGATCTGGGAGTTATGATTAGTAAGAATTTAAAACAAAAGGATCAATGCATAAATGTTCGTAATAAGGCAAATCGGACACTTGGATTTATTAATCGCAGCGTTAGTAACAAGACACCTGGTGTGGTTCTCAAGCTATATCTTGCTCTAGTTAGGCCCCATTTAGATTATGCAGTTCAGTTTTGGTCGCCATATTATAGAATGGATATAAATTCACTTGAACGTGTCCAGCGTAGGATGACTAAGGTAATTCCCCAAATTAGAAATCTTTCATATGAAGAAAGATTAACAAAGCTTAAGTTGCATTCACTGGAAAGGCGAAGAGTTAGGGGTGACATGATAGAGGTTTACAAGTGGATGAATGGACATAACCGGGGGGATATTAATAGGGTATTAAAAGTATCAACACAGGACAGAACACGAAACAATGGATATAAATTGGATAAGTTTAGATTTAGGAAAGACTTGGGTAAATACTGGTTCAGTAACAGGGTTGTTGATTTGTGGAACCAATTGCCGCGTAACATTGTGGAGGTGGGGTCCCTCGATTGTTTCAAGCACGGGTTGGACAAGTATATGAGTGGGATTGGGTGGTTATAGAATAGGAGCTGCCTCGTATGGGCCAATAGGCCTTCTGCAGTTACCTTTGTTCTTATGTTCTTATGTTCTTATGTTCGATTGTTTCAAGCGTGGGTTGGACATGTATGAGTGGGATTGGGTGGTTATAAATAGGAGCTGCCTCGTATGGGCCAACAGGCCTTCTGCAGTTGCCTTTGTTCTTATGTTCCTATCCTTAGTGGCTTAGCACAAATCAATAGATTAGGCTAGATTGAGCAACATTTAGTTGGGCTCCTGCCTAACTACAGTTAAGGTTTGGCAATAAATTTATATACCATAATAATGAGGAGTAATGGAATAGTGCTATGTATTTTGTTTGGTTTTATATAAAAGACTCTTATTTTGAGTGATGTATATATAATTAGTATGGGGTAATCTCTTCAACTCTGGTATTTGATGAGTATTTATTAATATGTTATTGACCCTAACACGAAAATAATCCACACAATTAATGGATAAATTTACGTGAGTGCTTAGTCTTATGGTTGGATATTAATGTGCGCGTCAACTCCGCGGATTTAAAACCACTATTTTCCATGGATTTAAACACAAAATGACGCACTTAATTAATTTAGAGGTGCATAGCTACACTATGCATTATATTTATTGATAATTTTTATTTATTTCCTTACCTGTATTGAGGTTTGAAACCATTTTTGCTTTTTATTCCCCTTCCCTCGCCGTTTGAAACTCATAATCACAACTGTTAAATAATTTGTTAAAAAAAAGCAGTCATCGCACGTGGTAACTGACGCAATTGCGCGGTTATGGATTTCTAGAAAACTTCTGACATTCACCTACTTGAAATTAATGGTTAGTAAAATTAGTTTCTGGTCACAACCAATTTATGTTGTGGTGACAGGGGTTAATAATTTGGGTGTCAGGATTCCCAACATAACACGGCAATCGAAACTAAACTGCATGATGTAAATGGGGCCTAACCAGAACAGGATATAACTGAAGAATAACACAAGGTGTTTTATTACTAATGCTTTGATAAATAAATCCCAGTGTCCTATTTGCCTTATTTCGTCAACAGATCACTGTAAGCAGCGATTTTCCATTTTTCTTATATTCTTAGTCAAAACATTGATCTAAAATAGGTTAAGCAAGAAGAAGTTCTGTATAAGTATTTATTTTTATGATATCTATACAATGAACACGTGATATTGATACATTGAATCTGTGATATATTCAAGGTGTCATTAAAGTAAGTTAAAGGCGATGCTGCTTCTATGGTGGTGACAGTGTCGACGTTCATCACCATCAGGGGCTTAGTCACCTCCACCACCTTCACGTCAATCATTACCAGCTGCAGGGCTGGTGCCGTCACCGTCTGGACTGTGACGGAGGTCACGGGAACATCACTGACTTGGAACACGGTGTTGAGGAGGATCTGGTTGATGGGAAACACCACGATCTCTGTGACATTCTGCCACTCGTCCTGATACTGCACAGTCTGGAAGACGGGACAGAGCAGCGGCCGTGGCTTGCAGTAAAGCGTAGCGGATAGAGGCACAAGCACCGCAAGGTAGATCATAACCTCAGACTTGGAGTATGAGGCTAATATTTGCCTGGATCTTTCACGTTTTCTTTACCTTTGTACTGTGAAACAAAGTTTAGTATGAACCTAATCATACATTGAATTTTCCACAGCCTTTTCGGCAAGCTTGTAATGACGGTACTCGGGCTTGAGTTCCCACATATTCTTGTGAGGATTCTTAACATTATAGTTACATAGGTCTTTCAGGATCTCCTTTAGATATGTGATTGGTTGTCGGGTAATCTTGTGGAGATCCTTAATATTGTAATACTGATGCTTTTCAAATGCAGCAAACAACAACTCCATGACCTTATCTTTATCATCACGAATCGTCTTGCCTTCTGCCTTCTTCTTCTGCTCTAAATAAACATTATGTTTATGGTGTGAAATAGGCTTATAGCCGTTGAGGGGTCTGTCAATAAGCTTTACCGTATGAAGAGACTGGGCAGCTTTCTTCACAGCTTCCCTTTTCTGATTGATATAGTAGTCGTCCACTACAGGCTGACATTCTAGTTTGTGGATGACTTGTCCCTCAAAGGACAATTGCTGTGTCTCGGAAACTGCAGCATCCGAGCTGCTGCTGCCGAGATCTGGTTCAGAAAGAACTCCGAGTGTCATTTCTTTTAAACTATGAGAAATTACCTTGTGCTCCCGAGGAATTTTCCCGTCCTTCAAGGTGTGTTCACTAGATTTAAAGGTTATTGTCGGAGGTTTACCAGGCACCTTGGTAATCTTAAGCTTTCCAACGTCATGGCCAGCACAGTCTGCCCATTTGTCCCCCAAATATTTAGGTACCTTGACCAGCCACAGCCCACGGCTGCAATTCGTAATATCCAAGTCCATCTTAGACTGTTGGCTCATGATGGAAAACACGAGAATATATAGTTACTTGACCTCTTTATAAAACGTCTTTCCGACACGTGCTAGTGTTTCAGAAAATATCTCTAATAGGGCTGGTGAAGTTTGTCGATGTGGTGGTTGTTGTTGAATAAGAACATAAGAACATAAGAACAAAGGTAACTGCAGAAGGCCTATTGGCCCATACGAGGCAGCTCCTATTCTATAACCACCCAATCCCACTCATATACTTGTCCAACCCGTGCTTGAAACAATCGAGGGACCCCACCTCCACAATGTTACGCGGCAATTGGTTCCACAAATCAACAACCCTGTTACTGAACCAGTATTTACCCAAGTCTTTCCTAAATCTAAACTTATCCAATTTATATCCATTGTTTCGTGTTCTGTCCTGTGTTGATACTTTTAATACCCTATTAATATCCCCCCGGTTATGTCCATTCATCCACTTGTAAACCTCTATCATGTCACCCCTAACTCTTCGCCTTTCCAGTGAATGCAACTTAAGCTTTGTTAATCTTTCTTCATATGAAAGATTTCTAATTTGGGGAATTAACTTAGTCATCCTACGCTGGACACGTTCAAGTGAATTTATATCCATTCTATAATATGGCGACCAAAACTGAACTGCATAATCTAAATGGGGCCTAACTAGAGCAAGATATAGCTTGAGAACCACACCAGGTGTCTTGTTACTAACGCTGCGATTAATAAATCCAAGTGTCCGATTTGCCTTATTACGAACATTTATGCATTGATCCTTTTGTTTTAAATTCTTACTAATCATAACTCCCAGATCCCTTTCGCAATCCGACTTCGCAATCACAACACCATCTAGCTCGTATCTTGTAACTCTATCATCATTACCTAACCTCAGAACTTTACATTTATCAGCATTAAACTGCATCTGCCAATCCTTTGACCATTTCAAAACCCTATCTAGATCAACTTGAAGTGATAGTGAGTCCTCCTCCGAATTAATTTCCCTACCGATTTTCGTATCATCGGCAAATTTGCAAATGTTGCTACTCAAACCTGAATCTAAATCATTTATATATATTATAAACAACAGAGGTCCCAGGACAGAGCCTTGAGGCACTCCACTTACAACATTTTCCCACTCTGACTTGATTCCATTTATACTAACTCTCTGTTTCCTTTGGTATAGCCATGCCCTAATCCAGCTTAATATAGCACCCCCAATACCATGAGACTCTATTTTTTTAATCAGTCTTTCATGTGGCACTGTATCAAAAGCTTTGCTAAAGTCAAGGTATACAACATCGCAATCCTTACCACTATCAACTGCCTCAACAATGCTAGAATAAAAAGATAACAAATTTGTTAAACATGAACGGCCATTTATAAAACCATGTTGCGACTCAATTATTAATTTATGTTTTTCAAGATGAAGACGAATTTTATTTGCTATTATAGATTCGAGTAACTTTCCCACAATAGACGTTAGGCTAATTGGTCGATAGTTAGACGCAAGTGATCTATCTCCTTTCTTAAAAACTGGTATCACATTAGCAACTTTCCAAAACTCTGGCACTCTGCCTGACTCTATTGATTTATTAAATATGGTTGACAGTGGGTCACAAAGCTCCTCTTTGCATTCTTTAAGCACCCTAGCAAACACTTCATCCGGCCCTGGGGATTTGTTTGGTTTGAGTTTTACTATTTGTTTAAGAACATCCTCCCTGGTAACTGCTAAACTCGTCAACCTGTCCTCGTCCCCACCCACATAGACTTGTTCGGCTGAAGGCATATTGTTAAGTTCCTCTTTAGTAAATACAGATACAAAATATTTATTAAAAATACTACTCATCTCTTCATCACTATCTGTTATTTGACCTGTCTCAGTTTTTAATGGACCTATCCTTTCCCTAGTCTTAGTACGATATAACTGAAAAAACCCTTTAGGATTTGTCTTTGCTTGCCCTGCTATGCGAACTTCATAGTTTCTTTTTGCTTTCCTTATCTCTTTTTTAACATTTCTAACCAGTTGTACGAATTCCTGTTCTAAAGTGACCTCCCCATTTTTAATCCTTTTGTACCAAGCTCTCTTTTTACCTATAAGGTTCTTCAAATTCTTTGTTATCCACTTTGGGTCATTAGTATACGATCTATTCAATTTGTATGGTATACTACGTTCCTGTGCTTTGTTTAGAATATTCTTAAATAAGTTATATATTGAATCCACATCGAAATCCCCATTTAAGTCACCTATCGCTGGGTTCATGTCTCGCTCCAAGACCGGCCCACACCCCATACCCAAGCCATTCCAATCAATTTGACCCAAAAAAATTTCTTAGGCTATTAAAATCAGCTTTTCGAAAATCTGGCACTTTAACAGAATTTTCTCCTACTGGTCTATTCCATTCTATGCTAAATCTGATTTCTTTGTGATCACTGCTCCCTAGCTCACTCCCTATTTCGATGTCATTAATTTGCGTTTCCCTGTTAGTTAACACTAAATCTAAAATATTATTTTCCCGTGTTGGTTCCTTAATGTGTTGCGTAAGAAAGCAATCGTCAATTAATTCTAGAAAATCTTCTGCTTCACTATTCCCTGTTTTGTTCAACCAGTTTATTCCGCTAAAATTAAAGTCACCCATGACATAAATACTGTTAGATCTAGATGCTCTAGATATTTCATCCCATAGATGCTTTGCTTCCATTCTGTCTAAATTTGGTGGCCTATATATTACTCCTATTATAATATTATTAGCTTTTTCGTTTAATTCAATCCAAATAGTTTCTGTGTGTGGCTCTGTTTTGATTCCCTCTTTGAGACTACATTTCAAATTGTCCCTAACATATATGGCTACTCCACCTCCTCGTCTAATATATCTATCTGTGTGAAATAGTTTAAATCCATATATTTGATATTCAGCTAATAGTTCTCTATTTTCTACATTCATCCACGTTTCGGTAAGTGCAATAATATCTATTTTTTCTGTGCAGACAAGAGCATTTAATTCGTTAATTTTATTTCTTAGACTTCTACTGTTAGTGTAATATACCCTAAGTGAATTGTTATTTTGCGGACCTTCTCTTTCCCTGATCGTTTTGCCAATTCCTTTCTCCCACAAACACATACTTTCATTACCTCCTTCCTCCAAATCAATTCCCATACCTCTAACTACTAACAGTTTAAACCCAAACAAACACCTCTAACCACTTCTTCTAGCGAGTTCGCAACAGCAACAACCCCAGCTCTCGATAGATGCACCCCATCACGAGCATACATTTCATTTCTTCCATAGAAGTGTTCCCAGTTGTCTATGAAAGATATTGCATTTGATTTGCAATATCTTTCCAGCCGGCAATTGACACCAAGTGCCCTCGATATCCATTCATTTCCCACTCCCTTTCTTGGAAGAATGCCACATATGATCGGGATTCCTCCCTTGCTCCTAACTAACTCTATGGCTGTTTTATACCTCTGAATCAGTTCCTCACTCCTGACTCGACCAACATCATTTCCTCCCACGCTAATGCAAATAATGGGATTGTTCCCATTACCAGCCATAATATCATTCATGTTGTTTATAATATCACCAATGCCAGCTCCGGGATAGCAAACCCTTAACCTGTTCCCCCTATCTCTAGCACAAAACGTTCTATCCAAATACCTTATCTGGGAATCTCCCACAACTAATGTTTGCTTAGGTACTTCCTTTACTTTCTGAGGGGCCTGCGCTTCCTTTCTCTAAATACACCTGGTGATTGGTGGTTGGGAGTGGTGTTGGTAAGGGAACACAGGTGATGAAGAGAGTGACTGCAGTGGTGGTACTGCTTATGACCAACCTTGTAGTCTGTGAGCTAAATGAGTAATGAGCTAACCCGTTGTGGCCACCGGGGGGTTATGTAGCAGCTATCTCAGGTGACTGATGTTGCTGGATGATGGAACTTGTTTATTTGGTCATTTCTCGATGCCGATAAATATTCAAATTGCTAAGAACATTAGAATAAAGTTAAACTGACAATACGAGGCATGTATGTTTATACATGTGCATGAGTAGACTGTTTATGAATATGAATCAAAATATTTTTAACAAGTTAAAATATACGTTTTCTGATATAAATTCACTAGAACACGCCCAGCGTAGGATAACAAAGTCAATCCTGCAAATTAGAAACTTGTCATATGAAGAAAGATTAACTAAGTAGTACAAATTTGCATTCTCTAGAACGGCCAAGAATTCGGAGTGACTTAGTAGAGGTGTGCAAGTGGATGGATGGACACATCAACCGGGATATTAATAGGGTATTAGGAACATAAGAATGAAGGTAACTGCAGAAGGCCTATTGGCCCATACGAGAATAAAAAGTTAATCCTGCATATTAGAAACTTGTCATATGAAGAAAGATTGACTAAGTAGTACTAATTTGCATTCTCTAGAAAGGCCAAGAATTCGGAGTGACTTAGTAGAGGTGTGCAAGTGGATGGATGGACACATCAAACGGGATATTAATAGGGAATTAGGAACAAGAATGAAGGTAACTGCAGAAAGCCTATTGGCCCATACGAGGCAGCACCTATTTATATCTTCCCAATCCCATTAATATATAAGTCCAACGCATACTTGAAACAATCAAGGGATCCTACTTCTATCAAGATATGCGATAATTGGTTCCACAAATCAACAACCATGTTACCGAACCACTATTTTCCCAGGTATTTCCTAAATCTAAACGTAGGAAAATAAGAATAAACGTAACTGCAGATGTCCTACTGACCCCACACAAGAAAGCTGCTATTTATAACCACCTAATCTCATTCATATATGTCTAAGAACATAAGAATAAAGGTAAGTGTTTAGATTGCGAAGTCGGATTGCGAAAGGGATCTGGGAGTTATGATTAGTAAGAATTTAAAACAAAAAGATCAATGCCTGAATGTTCGTAATAAGGCAAATAGGACACTAGGGTTTATTAATCGAAGCGTAATTAACAACACACCTGGTGTGGTTACTCAGCTATATCTTGCTCTGGTTAGTCCCCATTTAGATTATACAGTTGAGTTTTGGTCGCCATACTATAGAATGGATATAAATTCACTTGAACGTGTCCAGCATAGAATGACTAAGTTAATTCCCCAAATTAGAAATCTTTCATATGAAGAAAGATTAACAAAGCTTAACTTGCATCACTGGAAAGGCGAAGAGTTAGGTGTGACATGATAGAGGTTTACAAGTGGGTGAATGGACAAAACAAAGGGGATATTAATAGGGTATTAAAAGTATCAACACAAGACAGAACACGAAACAATGGTTATAAATTGGATAAGTTTAGATTTAGGAAAGACTTGGGTAAATACTGGTTCAGTAACAGGGTTGTTGATTTGTGAAACCAATTGCCGCCTAACATTGTGGAGGTGGGGTCCCTCGATTGTTTCAAGCGTGGGTTGGACATGTATGAGTGGGATTGGGTGGTTATAAATAGGAGCTGCCTCGTATGGGCCAACAGGCCTTCTGCAGTTGCCTTTGTTCTTATGTTCCTATCCTTAGTGGCTTAGCACAAATCAATAGATTAGGCTAGATTGAGCAACATTTAGTTGGGCTCCTGCCTAACTACAGTTAAGGTTTGGTAATAAATTTATATACCATAATAATGAGGAGTAATGGAATAGTGCTATGTATTTTGTTTGGTTTTATATAAAAGACTCTTATTTTGAGTGATGTATATATAATTAGTATGGGGTAATCTCTTCAACTCTGGTATTTGATGAGTATTTATTAATATGTTATTGACCCTAACACGAAAATAATCCACACAATTAATGGATAAATTTACGTGAGTGCTTAGTCTTATGGTTGGATATTAATGTGCGCGTCAACTCCGCGGATTTAAAACCACTATTTTCCATGGATTTAAACACAAAATGACGCACTTAATTAATTTAGAGGTGCATAGCTACACTATGCATTATATTTATTGATAATTTTTATTTATTTCCTTACCTGTATTGAGGTTTGAAACCATTTTTGCTTTTTATTCCCCTTCCCTCGCCGTTTGAAACTCATAATCACAACTGTTAAATAATTTGTTAAAAAAAAGCAGTCATCGCACGTGGTAACTGACGCAATTGCGCGGTTATGGATTTCTAGAAAACTTCTGACATTCACCTACTTGAAATTAATGGTTAGTAAAATTAGTTTGAGGTCACAACCAATTTATGTTGTGGTGACAGGGGTTAATAATTTGGGTGTCAGGATTCCCAACATAACACGGCAATCGAAACTAAACTGCATGATGTAAATGGGGCCTAACCAGAACAGGATATAACTGAAGAATAACACAAGGTGTTTTATTACTAATGCTTTGATAAATAAATCCCAGTGTCCTATTTGCCTTATTTCGTCAACAGATCACTGTAAGCAGCGATTTTCCATTTTTCTTATATTCTTAGTCAAAACATTGATCTAAAATAGGTTAAGCAAGAAGAAGTTCTGTATAAGTATTTATTTTTATGATATCTATACAATGAACACGTGATATTGATACATTGAATCTGTGATATATTCAAGGTGTCATAAAAGTAAGTTAAAGGCGATGCTGCTTCTATGGTGGTGACAGTGTCGACGTTCATCACCATCAGGGGCTTAGTCACCTCCACCACCTTCACGTCAATCATTACCAGCTGCAGGGCTGGTGCCGTCACCGTCTGGACTGTGACGGAGGTCACGGGAACATCACTGACTTGGAACACGGTGTTGAGGAGGATCTGGTTGATGGGAAACACCACGATCTCTGTGACATTCTGCCACTCGTCCTGATACTGCACAGTCTGGAAGACGGGGACAGAGCAGCGGCCGTGGCTTGCAGTAAAGCGTAGCGGATAGAGGCACAAGCACCGCAAGGTAGATCATAACCTCAGACTTGGAGTATGAGGCTAATATTTGCCTGGATCTTTCACGTTTTCTTTACCTTTGTACTGTGAAACAAAGTTTAGTATGAACCTAATCATACATTGAATTTTCCACAGCCTTTTCGGCAAGCTTGTAATGACGGTACTCGGGCTTGAGTTCCCACATATTCTTGTGAGGATTCTTAACATTATAGTTACATAGGTCTTTCAGGATCTCCTTTAGATATGTGATTGGTTGTCGGGTAATCTTGTGGAGATCCTTAATATTGTAATACTGATGCTTTTCAAATGCAGCAAACAACAACTCCATGACCTTATCTTTATCATCACGAATCGTCTTGCCTTCTGCCTTCTTCTTCTGCTCTAAATAAACATTATGTTTATGGTGTGAAATAGGCTTATAGCCGTTGAGGGGTCTGTCAATAAGCTTTACCGTATGAAGAGACTGGGCAGCTTTCTTCACAGCTTCCCTTTTCTGATTGATATAGTAGTCGTCCACTACAGGCTGACATTCTAGTTTGTGGATGACTTGTCCCTCAAAGGACAATTGCTGTGTCTCGGAAACTGCAGCATCCGAGCTGCTGCTGCCGAGATCTGGTTCAGAAAGAACTCCGAGTGTCATTTCTTTTAAACTATGAGAAATTACCTTGTGCTCCCGAGGAATTTTCCCGTCCTTCAAGGTGTGTTCACTAGATTTAAAGGTTATTGTCGGAGGTTTACCAGGCACCTTGGTAATCTTAAGCTTTCCAACGTCATGGCCAGCACAGTCTGCCCATTTGTCCCCCAAATATTTAGGTACCTTGACCAGCCACAGCCCACGGCTGCAATTCGTAATATCCAAGTCCATCTTAGACTGTTGGCTCATGATGGAAAACACGAGAATATATAGTTACTTGACCTCTTTATAAAACGTCTTTCCGACACGTGCTAGTGTTTCAGAAAATATCTCTAATAGGGCTGGTGAAGTTTGTCGATGTGGTGGTTGTTGTTGAATACACCTGGTGATTGGTGGTTGGGAGTGGTGTTGGTAAGGGAACACAGGTGATGAAGAGAGTGACTGCAGTGGTGGTACTGCTTATGACCAACCTTGTAGTCTGTGAGCTAAATGAGTAATGAGCTAACCCGTTGTGGCCACCGGGGGGTTATGTAGCAGCTATCTCAGGTGACTGATGTTGCTGGATGATGGAACTTGTTTATTTGGTCATTTCTCGATGCCGAAAAATATTCAAATTGCTAAGAACATTAGAATAAAGTTAAACTGACAATACGAGGCATGTATGTTTATACATGTGCATGAGTAGACTGTTTATGAATATGAATCAAAATAGTTTTAACAAGTTAAAATATACGTTTTCTGATATAAATTCACTAGAACACGCCCAGCGTAGGATAACAAAGTCAATCCTGCAAATTAGAAACTTGTCATATGAAGAAAGATTAACTAAGTAGTACAAATTTGCATTCTCTAGAACGGCCAAGAATTCGGAGTGACTTAGTAGAGGTGTGCAAGTGGATGGATGGACACATCAACCGGGATATTAATAGGGTATTAGGAACATAAGAATGAAGGTAACTGCAGAAGGCCTATTGGCCCATACGAGAATAAAAAGTTAATCCTGCATATTAGAAACTTGTCATATGAAGAAAGATTGACTAAGTAGTACTAATTTGCATTCTCTAGAAAGGCCAAGAATTCGGAGTGACTTAGTAGAGGTGTGCAAGTGGATGGATGGACACATCAAACGGGATATTAATAGGGAATTAGGAACAAGAATGAAGGTAACTGCAGAAAGCCTATTGGCCCATACGAGGCAGCACCTATTTATATCTTCCCAATCCCATTAATATATAAGTCCAACGCATACTTGAAACAATCAAGGGATCCTACTTCTATCAAGATATGCGATAATTGGTTCCACAAATCAACAACCATGTTACCGAACCACTATTTTCCCAGGTATTTCCTAAATCTAAACGTAGGAAAATAAGAATAAACGTAACTGCAGATGTCCTACTGGCACCACACAAGAAAGCTGCTATTTATAACCACCTAATCTCATTCATATATGTCTAAGAACCTAAGAATAAAGGTAAGTGTTTAGATTGCGAAGTCGGATTGCGAAAGGGATCTGGGAGTTATGATTAGTAAGAATTTAAAACAAAAAGATCAATGCCTGAATGTTCGTAATAAGGCAAATAGGACACTAGGGTTTATTAATCGAAGCGTAATTAACAACACACCTGGTGTGGTTACTCAGCTATATCTTGCTCTGGTTAGTCCCCATTTAGATTATACAGTTGAGTTTTGGTCGCCATACTATAGAATGGATATAAATTCACTTGAACGTGTCCAGCATAGAATGACTAAGTTAATTCCCCAAATTAGAAATCTTTCATATGAAGAAAGATTAACAAAGCTTAACTTGCATCACTGGAAAGGCGAAGAGTTAGGTGTGACATGATAGAGGTTTACAAGTGGGTGAATGGACAAAACAAAGAGCATATTAATAGGGTATTAAAAGTATCAACACAAGACAGAACACGAAACAATGGTTATAAATTGGATAAGTTTAGATTTAGGAAAGACTTGGGTAAATACTGGTTCAGTAACAGGGTTGTTGATTTGTGAAACCAATTGCCACCTAACATTGTGGAGGTGGGGTCCCTCGATTGTTTCAAGCGTGGGTTGGACATGTATGAGTGGGATTGGGTGGTTATAAATAGGAGCTGCCTCGTATGGGCCAACAGGCCTTCTGCAGTTGCCTTTGTTCTTATGTTCCTATCCTTAGTGGCTTAGCACAAATCAATAGATTAGGCTAGATTGAGCAACATTTAGTTGGGCTCCTGCCTAACTACAGTTAAGGTTTGGCAATAAATTTATATACCATAATAATGAGGAGTAATGGAATAGTGCTATGTATTTTGTTTGGTTTTATATAAAAGACTCTTATTTTGAGTGATGTATATATAATTAGTATGGGGTAATCTCTTCAACTCTGGTATTTGATGAGTATTTATTAATATGTTATTGACCCTAACACGAAAATAATCCACACAATTAATGGATAAATTTACGTGAGTGCTTAGTCTTATGGTTGGATATTAATGTGCGCGTCAACTCCGCGGATTTAAAACCACTATTTTCCATGGATTTAAACACAAAATGACGCACTTAATTAATTTAGAGGTGCATAGCTACACTATGCATTATATTTATTGATAATTTTTATTTATTTCCTTACCTGTATTGAGGTTTGAAACCATTTTTGCTTTTTATTCCCCTTCCCTCGCCGTTTGAAACTCATAATCACAACTGTTAAATAATTTGTTAAAAAAAAGCAGTCATCGCACGTGGTAACTGACGCAATTGCGCGGTTATGGATTTCTAGAAAACTTCTGACATTCACCTACTTGAAATTAATGGTTAGTAAAATTAGTTTGAGGTCACAACCAATTTATGTTGTGGTGACAGGGGTTAATAATTTGGGTGTCAGGATTCCCAACATAACACGGCAATCGAAACTAAACTGCATGATGTAAATGGGGCCTAACCAGAACAGGATATAACTGAAGAATAACACAAGGTGTTTTATTACTAATGCTTTGATAAATAAATCCCAGTGTCCTATTTGCCTTATTTCGTCAACAGATCACTGTAAGCAGCGATTTTCCATTTTTCTTATATTCTTAGTCAAAACATTGATCTAAAATAGGTTAAGCAAGAAGAAGTTCTGTATAAGTATTTATTTTTATGATATCTATACAATGAACACGTGATATTGATACATTGAATCTGTGATATATTCAAGGTGTCATAAAAATAAGTTAAAGGCGATGCTGCTTCTATGGTGGTGACAGTGTCGACGTTCATCACCATCAGGGGCTTAGTCACCTCCACCACCTTCACGTCAATCATTACCAGCTGCAGGGCTGGTGCCGTCACCGTCTGGACTGTGACGGAGGTCACGGGAACATCACTGACTTGGAACACGGTGTTGAGGAGGATCTGGTTGATGGGAAACACCACGATCTCTGTGACATTCTGCCACTCGTCCTGATACTGCACAGTCTGGAAGACGGGACAGAGCAGCGGCCGTGGCTTGCAGTAAAGCGTAGCGGATAGAGGCACAAGCACCGCAAGGTAGATCATAAGAACATAAGAACATAAGAACAAAGGTAACTGCAGAAGGCCTATTGGCCCATACGAGGCAGCTCCTATTCTATAACCACCCAATCCCACTCATATACTTGTCCAACACGTGCTTGAAACAATCGAGGGACCCCACCTCCACAATGTTACGCGGCAATTGGTTCCACAAATCAACAACCCTGTTACTGAACCAGTATTTACCCAAGTCTTTCCTAAATCTAAACTTATCCAATTTATATCCATTGTTTCGTGTTCTGTCCTGTGTTGATACTTTTAATACCCTATTAATATCCCCCCGGTTATGTCCATTCATCCACTTGTAAACCTCTATCATGTCACCCCTAACTCTTCGCCTTTCCAGTGAATGCAACTTAAGCTTTGTTAATCTTTCTTCATATGAAAGATTTCTAATTTGGGGAATCAACTTAGTCATCCTACGCTGGACACGTTCAAGTGAATTTATATCCATTCTATAATATGGCGACCAAAACTGAACTGCATAATCTAAATGGGGCCTAACTAGAGCAAGATATAGCTTGAGAACCACACCAGGTGTCTTGTTACTAACGCTGCGATTAATAAATCCAAGTGTCCGATTTGCCTTATTACGAACATTTATGCATTGATCCTTTTGTTTTAAATTCTTACTAATCATAACTCCCAGATCCCTTTCGCAATCCGACTTCGCAATCACAACACCATCTAGCTCGTATCTTGTAACTCTATCATCATTACCTAACCTCAGAACTTTACATTTATCAGCATTAAACTGCATCTGCCAATCCTTTGACCATTTCAAAACCCTATCTAGATCAACTTGAAGTGATAGTGAGTCCTCCTCCGAATTAATTTCCCTACCGATTTTCGTATCATCGGCAAATTTGCAAATGTTGCTACTCAAACCTGAATCTAAATCATTTATATATATTATAAACAACAGAGGTCCCAGGACAGAGCCTTGAGGCACTCCACTTACAACATTTTCCCACTCTGACTTGATTCCATTTATACTAACTCTCTGTTTCCTTTGGTATAGCCATGCCCTAATCCAGCTTAATATAGCACCCCCAATACCATGAGACTCTAATTTTTTAATCAGTCTTTCATGTGGCACTGTATCAAAAGCTTTGCTAAAGTCAAGGTATACAACATCGCAATCCTTACCACTATCAACTGCCTCAACAATGCTAGAATAAAAAGATAACAAATTTGTTAAACATGAATGACCATTTATAAAACCATGTTGCGACTCAATTATTAATTTATGTTTTTCAAGATGAAGACGAATTTTATTTGCTATTATAGATTCGAGTAACTTTCCCACAATAGACGTTAGGCTAATTGGTCGATAGTTAGACGCAAGTGATCTATCTCCTTTCTTAAAAACTGGTATCACATTAGCAACTTTCCAAAACTCTGGCACTCTGCCTGACTCTATTGATTTATTAAATATGGTTGACAGTGGGTCACAAAGCTCCTCTTTGCATTCTTTAAGCACCCTAGCAAACACTTCATCCGGCCCTGGGGATTTGTTTGGTTTGAGTTTTACTATTTGTTTAAGAACATCCTCCCTGGTAACTGCTAAACTCGTCAACCTGTCCTCGTCCCCACCCACATAGACTTGTTCGGCTGAAGGCATATTGTTAAGTTCCTCTTTAGTAAATACAGATACAAAATATTTATTAAAAATACTACTCATCTCTTCATCACTATCTGTTATTTGACCTGTCTCAGTTTTTAATGGACCTATCCTTTCCCTAGTCTTAGTACGATATAACTGAAAAAACCCTTTAGGATTTGTCTTTGCTTGCCCTGCTATGCGAACTTCATAGTTTCTTTTTGCTTTCCTTATCTCTTTTTTAACATTTCTAACCAATTGTACGAATTCCTGTTCTAAAGTGACCTCCCCATTTTTAATCCTTTTGTACCAAGCTCTCTTTTTACCTATAAGGTTCTTCAAATTCTTTGTTATCCACTTTGGGTCATTAGTATACGATCTATTCAATTTGTATGGTATACTACGTTCCTGTGCTTTGTTTAGAATATTCTTAAATAAGTTATATATTGAATCCACATCGAAATCCCCATTTAAGTCACCTATCGCTGGGTTCATGTCTCGCTCCAAGACCGGCCCACACCCCATACCCAAGCCTTTCCAATCAATTTGACCCAAAAAAATTCTTAGGCTATTAAAATCAGCTTTTCGAAAATCTGGCACTTTAACAGAATTTTCTCCTACTGGTCTATTCCATTCTATGCTAAATCTGATTTCTTTGTGATCACTGCTCCCTAGCTCACTCCCTATTTCGATGTCATTAATTTGCGTTTCCCTGTTAGTTAACACTAAATCTAAAATATTATTTTCCCGTGTTGGTTCCTTAATGTGTTGCGTAAGAAAGCAATCGTCAATTAATTCTAGAAAATCTTCTGCTTCACTATTCCCTGTTTTGTTCAACCAGTTTATTCCGCTAAAATTAAAGTCACCCATGACATAAATACTGTTAGATCTAGATGCTCTAGATATTTCATCCCATAGATGCTTTGCTTCCATTCTGTCTAAATTTGGTGGCCTATATATTACTCCTATTATAATATTATTAGCTTTTTCGTTTAATTCAATCCAAATAGTTTCTGTGTGTGGCTCTGTTTTGATTCCCTCTTTGAGACTACATTTCAAATTGTCCCTAACATATATGGCTACTCCACCTCCTCGTCTAATATATCTATCTGTGTGAAATAGTTTAAATCCATATATTTGATATTCAGCTAATAGTTCTCTATTTTCTACATTCATCCACGTTTCGGTAAGTGCAATAATATATATTTTTTCTGTGCAGACAAGAGCATTTAATTCGTTAATTTTATTTCTTAGACTTCTACTGTTAGTGTAATATACCCTAAGTGAATTGTTATTTTGCGGACCTTCTCTTTCCCTGATCGTTTTGCCAATTCCTTTCTCCCACAAACACATACTTTTATTACCTCCTTCCTCCAAATCAATTCCCATACCTCTATCTACTAACAGTTTAAACCCAAACAAACACCTCTAACCACTTCTTCTAGCGAGTTCGCAACAGCAACAACCCCAGCTCTCGATAGATGCACCCCATCACGAGCATACATTTCATTTCTTCCATAGAAGTGTTCCCAGTTGTCTATGAAAGATATTGCATTTGATTTGCAATATCTTTCCAGCCGGCAATTGACACCAAGTGCCCTCGATATCCATTCATTTCCCACTCCCTTTCTTGGAAGAATGCCACATATGATCGGGATTCCTCCCTTGCTCCTAACTAACTCTATGGCTGTTTTATACCTCTGAATCAGTTCCTCACTCCTGACTCGACCAACATCATTTCCTCCCACGCTAATGCAAATAATGGGATTGTTCCCATTACCAGCCATAATATCATTCATGTTGTTTATAGTATCACCAATGCCAGCTCCGGGATAGCAAACCCTTAACCTGTTCCCCCTATCTCTAGCACAAAACGTTCTATCCAAATACCTTATCTGGGAATCTCCCACAACTAATGTTTGCTTAGGTACTTCCTTTACTTTCTGAGGGGCCTGCGCTTCCTTTCTCTTCGTTGCTTTCCCTTTTGCGCGATCCACAGTCTCTCCACAGCACTCGTCCTCCAAAACGTCAAATGAATTTGAAGTTGCTATGGCGTTTGAAGGCGGCTTTATCAAAGTCTTCTTAAGGCCCCTGTCTCTCGCAACTCTCCAAGACGAGGTCCCTTTACTGCTGGTCTCCTCCTTCGTTACTTCTCGTTGATTTTTAAGCTGACGCACCTCCTCCCGCAGAGAGTCCAACTCTGTCCTCAGGGCTCCCACTAGAGTCACCAGGTCCTTCACTACAACTTCCATATTGCTATGATATATCATAGCTGAGATCATAACCTCAGACTTGGAGTATGAGGCTAATATTTCCCTGGATCTTTCACGTTTTCTTTACCTTTGTACTGTGAAACAAAGTTTAGTATGAACCTAATCATACATTGAATTTTCCACAGCCTTTTCGGCAAGCTTGTAATAACGGTACTCGGGCTTGAGTTCCCACATATTCTTGTGAGGATTCTTAACATTATAGTTACATAGGTCTTTCAGGATCTCCTTTAGATATGTGATTGGTTGTCGGGTAATCTTGTGGAGATCCTTAATATTGTAATACTGATGCTTTTCAAATGCAGCAAACAACAACTCCATGACCTTATCTTTATCATCAAGAATCGTCTTGCCTTCTGCCTTCTTCTTCTGCTCTAAATAAACATTATGTTTATGGTGTGAAATAGGCTTATAGCCGTTGAGGGGTCTGTCAATAAGCTTTACCGTATGAAGAGACTGGGCAGCTTTCTTCACAGCTTCCCTTTTCTGATTGATATAGTAGTCGTCCACTACAGGCTGACATTCTAGTTTGTGGATGACTTGTCCCTCAAAGGACAATTGCTGTGTCTCGGAAACTGCAGCATCCGAGCTGCTGCTGCCGAGATCTGGTTCAGAAAGAACTCCGAGTGTCATTTCTTTTAAACTATGAGAAATTACCTTGTGCTCCCGAGGAATTTTCCCGTCCTTCAAGGTGTGTTCACTAGATTTAAAGGTTATTGTCGGAGGTTTACCAGGCACCTTGGTAATCTTAAGCTTTCCAACGTCATGGCCAGCACAGTCTGCCCATTTGTCCCCCAAATATTTAGGTACCTTGACCAGCCACAGCCCACGGCTGCAATTCGTAATATCCAAGTCCATCTTAGACTGTTGGCTCATGATGATGATGATGATGAAGATTAAGCCACCCAAAAGGTGGCACGGGCATGAATAGCCCGTAAGTGGTGGCCATTTTAAGCCATTACCAGTATCAAGAGCTGATACTGGAGATCTGTGGAGGTGCGAATGCACCCTGCATGATGGGAGATGTCTCCCTTGTGAATGTGTTAAGATGAAGATGAAGCCACCCAATAGGTGGCACGGGCATGAATTGGTAAGTAGTGGCCCTTTTGAGCCATCACCAGTATCAATAGATGATACTGGAGATCTGTGGAGGTGCGACTGCACCCAGCGTGACGGGAGATGTCTCCCGTGTTTTAAACAGATGAAGAAGATGAAGCTACCCAAAAGATGGCACGGGCATGAATAGCTCGTAAGTGGTGGCTCTTTCGAGCCATCACCAGTATCAAGAGCTGATACTGGAGATCTGTGGAGGTGCAAGTGCACTCTGCGTGACGGGAGATGTCTCCCATGAATGTGTCCAAGATGACGATTAAACCATCGAAAATGTGGCACGGGCATGAATAGCCCGTAAGTGGTGGCCCTTTTGAGCCATTACCAGTATCAAGAGCTGATACTGGAGATCTGTGGAGGTGCAACTGCACCCTGCGTGACGGGAGATGTCTCCCGGACCAAGTGTGTGGTGGTGTGGCTCATGATGGAAAACACGAGAATATATAGTTACTTGACCTCTTTATAAAACGTCTTTCCGACACGTGCTAGTGTTTCAGAAAATATCTCTAATAGGGCTGGTGAAGTTTGTCGATGTGGTGGTTGTTGTTGAATACACCTGGTGATTGGTGGTTGGGAGTGGTGTTGGTAAGGGAACACAGGTGATGAAGAGAGTGACTGCAGTGGTGGTACTGCTTATGACCAACCTTGTAGTCTGTGAGCTAAATGAGTAATGAGCTAACCCGTTGTGGCCACCGGGGGGTTATGTAGCAGCTATCTCAGGTGACTGATGTTGCTGGATGATGGAACTTGTTTATTTGGTCATTTCTCGATGCCGATAAATATTCAAATTGCTAAGAACATTAGAATAAAGTTAAACTGACAATACGAGGCATGTATGTTTATACATGTGCATGAGTAGACTGTTTATGAATATGAATCAAAATATTTTTAACAAGTTAAAATATACGTTTTCTGATATAAATTCACTAGAACACGCCCAGCGTAGGATAACAAAGTCAATCCTGCAAATTAGAAACTTGTCATATGAAGAAAGATTAACTAAGTAGTACAAATTTGCATTCTCTAGAACGGCCAAGAATTCGGAGTGACTTAGTAGAGGTGTGCAAGTGGATGGATGGACACATCAACCGGGATATTAATAGGGTATTAGGAACATAAGAATGAAGGTAACTGCAAAAGGCCTATTGGCCCATACGAGAATTAAAAGTTAATCCTGCATATTAGAAACTTGTCATATGAACAAAGATTGACTAAGTAGTACTAATTTGCATTCTCTAGAAAGGCCAAGAATTCGGAGTGACTTAGTAGAGGTGTGCAAGTGGATGGATGGACACATCAAACGGGATATTAATAGGGAATTAGGAACAAGAATGAAGGTAACTGCAGAAAGCCTATTGGCCCATACGAGGCAGCACCTATTTATATCTTCCCAATCCCATTAATATATAAGTCCAACGCATACTTGAAACAATCAAGGGATCCTACTTCTATCAAGATATGCGATAATTGGTTCCACAAATCAACAACCATGTTACCGAACCACTATTTTCCCAGGTATTTCCTAAATCTAAACGTAGGAAAATAAGAATAAACGTAACTGCAGATGTCCTACTGGCCCCACACAAGAAAGCTGCTATTTATAACCACCTAATCTCATTCATATATGTCTAAGAACATAAGAATAAAGGTAAGTGTTGAGATTGCGAAGTCGGATTGCGAAAGGGATCTGGGAGTTATGATTAGTAAGAATTTAAAACAAAAAGATCAATGCCTGAATGTTCGTAATAAGGCAAATAGGACACTAGGGTTTATTAATCGAAGCGTAATTAACAAGACACCTGGTGTGGTTCCTCAGCTATATCTTGCTCTGGTTAGGCCCCATTTAGATTATACAGTTGAGTTTTGGTCGCCATACTATAGAATGGATATAAATTCACTTGAACGTGTCCAGCATAGAATGACTAAGTTAATTCCCCAAATTAGAAATCTTTCATATGAAGAAAGATTAACAAAGCTTAACTTGCATCACTGGAAAGGCGAAGAGTTAGGTGTGACATGATAGAGGTTTACAAGTGGGTGAATGGACAAAACAAAGGGGATATTAATAGGGTATTAAAAGTATCAACACAAGACAGAACACGAAACAATGGTTATAAATTGGATAAGTTTAGATTTAGGAAAGACTTGGGTAAATACTGGTTCAGTAACAGGGTTGTTGATTTGTGAAACCAATTGCCGCGTAACATTGTGAAGGTGGGGTCCCTCGATTGTTTCAAGCGTGGGTTGGACATGTATATGAGTGGGATTGGGTGGTTATAAATAGGAGCTGCCTCGTATGGGCCAACAGGCCTTCTGCAGTTGCCTTTGTTCTTATGTTCCTATCCTTAGTGGCTTAGCACAAATCAATAGATTAGGCTAGATTGAGCAACATTTAGTTGGGCTCCTGCCTAACTACAGTTAAGGTTTGGCAATAAATTTATATACCATAATAATGAGGAGTAATGGAATAGTGCTATGTATTTTGTTTGGTTTTATATAAAAGACTCTTATTTTGAGTGATGTATATATAATTAGTATGGGGTAATCTCTTCAACTCTGGTATTTGATGAGTATTTATTAATATGTTATTGACCCTAACACGAAAATAATCCACACAATTAATGGATAAATTTACGTGAGTGCTTAGTCTTATGGTTGGATATTAATGTGCGCGTCAACTCCGCGGATTTAAAACCACTATTTTCCATGGATTTAAACACAAAATGACGCACTTAATTAATTTAGAGGTGCATAGCTACACTATGCATTATATTTATTGATAATTTTTATTTATTTCCTTACCTGTATTGAGGTTTGAAACCATTTTTGCTTTTTATTCCCCTTCCCTCGCCGTTTGAAACTCATAATCACAACTGTTAAATAATTTGTTAAAAAAAAGCAGTCATCGCACGTGGTAACTGACGCAATTGCACGGTTATGGATTTTTAGAAAACTTCTGACATTCACCTACTTGAAATTAATGGTTAGTAAAATTAGTTTCTGGTCACAACCAATTTATGTTGTGGTGACAGGGGTTAATAATTTGGGTGTCAGGATTCCCAACATATAACACGGCAATCGAAACGAAACTGCATGATGTAAATGGGGCCTAACCAGAGCAGGATATAACTGAAGAATAACACAAGGTGTTTTATTACTAATGCTTTGATAAATAAATCCCAGTGTCCTATTTGCCTTATTTCGTCAACAGATCACTGTAAGCAGCGATTTTCCATTTTTCTTATATTCTTAGTCAAAACATTGATCTAAAATAGGTTAAGCAAGAAGAAGTTCTGTATATAAGTTCTGTATAAGTATTTATTTTTATGATATCTATACAATGAACACGTGATTTTGATACATTGAATCTGTGATATATTCAAGGTGTCATAAAAGTAAGTTAAAGGCGATGCTGCTTCTATGGTGGTGACAGTGTCGACGTTCATCACCATCAGGGGCTTAGTCACCTCCACCACCTTCACCTCAATCATTACCAGCTGCAGGGCTGGTGCCGTCACCGTCTGGACTGTGACGGAGGTCACGGGAACATCACTGACTTGGAACACGGTGTTGAGGAGGATCTGGTTGATGGGAAACACCACGATCTCTGTGACATTCTGCCACTCGTCCTGATACTGCACAGTCTGGAAGACGGGACAGAGCAGCGGCCGTGGCTTGCAGTAAAGGGTAGCGGATAGAGGCACAAGCACCGCAAGGTAGATCATAACCTCAGACTTGGAGTATGAGGCTAATATTTGCCTGGATCTTTCACGTTTTCTTTACCTTTGTACTGTGAAACAAAGTTTAGTATGAACCTAATCATACATTGAATTTTCCACAGCCTTTTCGGCAAGCTTGTAATGACGGTACTCGGGCTTGAGTTCCCACATATTCTTGTGAGGATTCTTAACATTATAGTTACATAGGTCTTTCAGGATCTCCTTTAGATATGTGATTGGTTGTCGGGTAATCTTGTGGAGATCCTTAATATTGTAATACTGATGCTTTTCAAATGCAGCAAACAACAACTCCATGACCTTATTTTTATCATCACGAATCGTCTTGCCTTCTGCCTTCTTCTTCTGCTCTAAATAAACATTATGTTTATGGTGTGAAATAGGCTTATAGCCGTTGAGGGGTCTGTCAATAAGCTTTACCGTATGAAGAGACTGGGCAGCTTTCTTCACAGCTTCCCTTTTCTGATTGATATAGTAGTCGTCCACCGAGGAATTTTCCCGTCCACTACAGGCTGACATTCTAGTTTGTGGATGACTTGTCCCTCAAAGGACAATTGCTGTGTCTCGGAAACTGCAGCATCCGAGCTGCTGCTGCCGAGATCTGGTTCAGAAAGAACTCCGAGTGTCATTTCTTTTAAACTATGAGAAATTACCTTGTGCTCCCGAGGAATTTTCCCGTCCTTCAAGGTGTGTTCACTAGATTTAAAGGTTATTGTCGGAGGTTTACCAGGCACCTTGGTAATCTTAAGCTTTCCAACGTCATGGCCAGCACAGTCTGCCCATTTGTCCCCCAAATATTTAGGTACCTTGACCAGCCACAGCCCACGGCTGCAATTCGTAATATCCAAGTCCATCTTAGACTGTTGGTTCATGATGGAAAACACGAGAATATATAGTTACTTGACCTCTTTATAAAACGTCTTTCCGACACGTGCTAGTGTTTCAGAAAATATCTCTAATAGGGCTGGTGAAGTTTGTCGATGTGGTGGTTGTTGTTGAATACACCTGGTGATTGGTGGTTGGGAGTGGTGTTGGTAAGGGAACACAGGTGATGGAGAGAGTGACTGCAGTGGTGGTACTGCTTGTGACCAACCTTGTAGTCTGTGAGCTAAATGAGTAATGAGCTAACCCGTTGTGGCCACCGGGGGGTTATGTAGCAGCTATCTCAGGTGACTGATGTTGCTGGATGATGGAACTTGTTTATTTGGTCATTTCTCGATGCCGATAAATATTCAAATTGCTTAGAACATTAGAATAAAGTTGACAATACGAGGCATGTATGTTTATACATGTGCATGAGTAGACTGTTTATGAATATGAATCAAAATATTTTTAACAAGTTAAAATATACGTTTTCTGATATAAATTCACTAGAACACGCCCAGCGTAGGATAACAAAGTTAATCCTGCAAATTAGAAACTTGTCATATGAAGAAAGATTAACTAAGTAGTACAAATTTGCATTCTCTAGAACGGCCAAGAATTCGGAGTGACTTAGTAGAGGTGTGCAAGTGGATGGATGGACACATCAAACGGGATATTAATAGGGTATTAGGAACATAAGAATGAAGGTAACTGCAGAAGGCCTATTGGCCCATACGAGAATAACAAAGTTAATCCTGCATATTAGAAACTTGTCATATGAAGAAAGATTGACTAAGTAGTACTAATTTGCATTCTCTAGAAAGGCCAAGAATTCGGAGTGACTTAGTAGAGGTGTGCAAGTGGATGGATGGACACATCAAACGGGATATTAATAGGGAATTAGGAACAAGAATGAAGGTAACTGCAGAAAGCCTATTGGCCCATACGAGGCAGCACCTATTTATATCTTCCCAATCCCATCAATATATAAGTCCAACGCATACTTGAAACAATCAAGGGATCCTACTTCTATCAAGATATGCGATAATTGGTTCCACAAATCAACAACCATGTTACCGAACCACTATTTTCCCAGGTATTTCCTAAATCTAAACGTAGGAAAATAAGAATAAACGTAACTGCAGATTTCCTACTGGCCCCACACAAGAAAGCTGCTATTTATAACCACCTAATCTCATTCATATATGTCTAAGAACATAAGAATAAAGGTAAGTGTTGAGATTGCGAAGTCGGATTGCGAAAGGGATCTGGGAGTTATGATTAGTAAGAATTTAAAACAAAAAGATCAATGCCTGAATGTTCGTAATAAGGCAAATAGGACACTAGGGTTTATTAATCGAAGCGTAATTAACAAGACACCTGGTGTGGTTCCTCAGCTATATCTTGCTCTGGTTAGGCCCCATTTAGATTATACAGTTGAGTTTTGGTCGCCATACTATAGAATGGATATAAATTCACTTGAACGTGTCCAGCATAGAATGACTAAGTTAATTCCCCAAATTAGAAATCTTTCATATGAAGAAAGATTAACAAAGCTTAACTTGCATCACTGGAAAGGCGAAGAGTTAGGTGATACATGATAGAGGTTTACAAGTGGGTGAATGGACAAAACAAAGGGGATATTAATAGGGTATTAAAAGTATCAACACAAGACAGAACACGAAACAATGGTTATAAATTGGATAAGTTTAGATTTAGAAAAGACTTGGGTAAATACTGGTTCAGTAACAGGGTTGTTGATTTGTGAAACCAATTGCCGCGTAACATTGTGGAGGTGGGGTCCCTCGATTGTTTCAAGCGTGGGTTGGACATGTATATGAGTGGGATTGGGTGGTTATAAGTAGGAGCTGCCTCGTATGGGCCAACAGGCCTTCTGCAGTTGCCTTTGTTCTTATGTTCCTATCCTTAGTGGCTTAGCACAAATCAATAGATTAGGCTAGATTGAGCAACATTTAGTTGGGCTCCTGCCTAACTACAGTTAAGGTTTGGCAATAAATTTATATACCATAATAATGAGGAGTAATGGAATAGTGCTATGTATTTTGTTTGGTTTTATATAAAAGACTCTTATTTTGAGTGATGTATATATAATTAGTATGGGGTAATCTCTTCAACTCTGGTATTTGATGAGTATTTATTAATATGTTATTGACCCTAACACGAAAATAATCCACACAATTAATTGATAAATTTACGTGAGTGCTTAGTCTTATGGTTGGATATTAATGTGCGCGTCAACTCCGCGGATTTAAAACCACTATTTTCCATGGATTTAAACACAAAATGACGCACTTAATTAATTTAGAGGTGCATAGCTACACTATGCATTATATTTATTGATAATTTTTATTTATTTCCTTACCTGTATTGAGGTTTGAAACTATTTTTGCTTTTTATTCCCCTTCCCTCGCCGTTTGAAACTCATAATCACAACTGTTAAATAATTTGTTAAAAAAAAGCAGTCATCGCACGTGGTAACTGACGCAATTGCACGGTTATGGATTTCTAGAAAACCTCTGACATTCACCTACTTGAAATTAATGGTTAGTAAAATTAGTTTCTGGTCACAACCAATTTATGTTGTGGTGACAGGGGTTAATAATTTGGGTGTCAGGATTCCCAACATATAACACGGCAATCGAAACTAAACTGCATGATGTTAATGGGGCCTAACCAGAGCAGGATATAACTGAAGAATAACACAAGGTGTTTTATTACTAATGCTTTGATAAATAAAGCCCAGTGTCCTATTTGCCTTATTTCGTCAACAGATCACTGTAAGCAGCGATTTTCCATTTTTCTTATATTCTTAGTCAAAACATTGATCTAAAATAGGTTAAGCAAGAAGAAGTTCTGTATAAGTATTTATTTTTATGATATCTATACAATGAACACGTGATTATGATACATTGAATCTGTGATATATTCAAGGTGTCATAAAAGTAAGTTAAAGGCGATGCTGCTTCTATGGTGGTGACAGTGTCGACGTTCATCACCATCAGGGGCTTAGTCACCTCCACCACCTTCACCTCAATCATTACCAGCTGCAGGGCTGGTGCCGTCACCGTCTGGACTGTGACGGAGGTCACGGGAACATCACTGACTTGGAACACGGTGTTGAGGAGGATCTGGTTGATGGGAAACACCACGATCTCTGTGACATTCTGCCACTCGTCCTGATACTGCACAGTCTGGAAGACGGGACAGAGCAGCGGCCGTGGCTTGCAGTAAAGGGTAGCAGATAGAGGCACAAGCACCGCAAGGTAGATCATAACCTCAGACTTGGAGTATGAGGCTAATATTTGCCTGGATCTTTCACGTTTTCTTTACCTTTGTACTGTGAAACAAAGTTTAGTATGAACCTAATCATACATTGAATTTTCCACAGCCTTTTCGGCAAGCTTGTAATGACGGTACTCGGGCTTGAGTTCCCACATATTCTTGTGAGGATTCTTAACATTATAGTTACATAGGTCTTTCAGGATCTCCTTTAGATATGTGATTGGTTGTCGGGTAATCTTGTGGAGATCCTTAATATTGTAATACTGATGCTTTTCAAATGCAGCAAACAACAACTCCATGACCTTATCTTTATCATCACGAATCGTCTTGCCTTCTGCCTTCTTCTTCTGCTCTAAATAAACATTATGTTTATGGTGTGAAATAGGCTTATAGCCGTTGAGGGGTCTGTCAATAAGCTTTACCGTATGAAGAGACTGGGCAGCTTTCTTCACAGCTTCCCTTTTCTGATTGATATAGTAGTCGTCCACTACAGGCTGACATTCTAGTTTGTGGATGACTTGTCCCTCAAAGGACAATTGCTGTGTCTCGGAAACTGCAGCATCCGAGCTGCTGCTGCCGAGATCTGGTTCAGAAAGAACTCCGAGTGTCATTTCTTTTAAACTATGAGAAATTACCTTGTGCTCCCGAGGAATTTTCCCGTCCTTCAAGGTGTGTTCACTAGATTTAAAGGTTATTGTCGGAGGTTTACCAGGCACCTTGGTAATCTTAAGCTTTCCAACGTCATGGCCAGCACAGTCTGCCCATTTGTCCCCCAAATATTTAGGTACCTTGACCAGCCACAGCCCACGGCTGCAATTCGTAATATCCAAGTCCATCTTAGACTGTTGGCTCATGATGGAAAACACGAGAATATATAGTTACTTGACCTCTTTATAAAACGTCTTTCCGACACGTGCTAGTGTTTCAGAAAATATCTCTAATAGGGCTGGTGAAGTTTGTCGATGTGGTGGTTGTTGTTGAATACACCTGGTGATTGGTGGTTGGGAGTGGTGTTGGTAAGGGAACACAGGTGATGGAGAGAGTGACTGCAGTGGTGGTACTGCTTGTGACCAACCTTGTAGTCTGTGAGCTAAATGAGTAATGAGCTAACCCGTTGTGGCCACCGGGGGGTTATGTAGCAGCTATCTCAGGTGACTGATGTTGCTGGATGATGGAACTTGTTTATTTGGTCATTTCTCGATGCCGATAAATATTCAAATTGCTAAGAACATTAGAATAAAGTTGACAATACGAGGCATGTATGTTTATACATGTGCATGAGTAGACTGTTTATGAATATGAATCAAAATATTTTTAACAAGTTAAAATATACGTTTTCTGATATAAATTCACTAGAACACGCCCAGCGTAGGATAACAAAGTTAATCCTGCAAATTAGAAACTTGTCATATGAAGAAAGATTAACTAAGTAGTACAAATTTGCATTCTCTAGAACGGCCAAGAATTCGGAGTGACTTAGTAGAGGTGTGCAAGTGGATGGATGGACACATCAAACGGGATATTAATAGGGTATTAGGAACATAAGAATGAAGGTAACTGCAGAAGGCCTATTGGCCCATACGAGAATAACAAAGTTAATCCTGCATATTAGAAACTTGTCATATGAAGAAAGATTGACTAAGTAGTACTAATTTGCATTCTCTAGAAAGGCCAAGAATTCGGAGTGACTTAGTAGAGGTGTGCAAGTGGATGGATGGACACATCAAACGGGATATTAATAGGGAATTAGGAACAAGAATGAAGGTAACTGCAGAAAGCCTATTGGCCCATACGAGGCAGCACCTATTTATATCTTCCCAATCCCATCAATATATAAGTCCAACGCATACTTGAAACAATCAAGGGATCCTACTTCTATCAAGATATGCGATAATTGGTTCCACAAATCAACAACCATGTTACCGAACCACTATTTTCCCAGGTATTTCCTAAATCTAAACGTAGGAAAATAAGAATAAACGTAACTGCAGATTTCCTACTGGCCCCACACAAGAAAGCTGCTATTTATAACCACCTAATCTCATTCATATATGTCTAAGAACATAAGAATAAAGGTAAGTGTTGAGATTGCGAAGTCGGATTGCGAAAGGGATCTGGGAGTTATGATTAGTAAGAATTTAAAACAAAAAGATCAATGCCTGAATGTTCGTAATAAGGCAAATAGGACACTAGGGTTTATTAATCGAAGCGTAATTAACAAGACACCTGGTGTGGTTCCTCAGCTATATCTTGCTCTAGTTAGGCCCCATTTAGATTATACAGTTGAGTTTTGGTCGCCATACTATAGAATGGATATAAATTCACTTGAACGTGTCCAGCATAGAATGACTAAGTTAATTCCCCAAATTAGAAATCTTTCATATGAAGAAAGATTAACAAAGCTTAACTTGCATCACTGGAAAGGCGAAGAGTTAGGTGTGACATGATAGAGGTTTACAAGTGGGTGAATGGACAAAACAAAGGGGATATTAATAGGGTATTAAAAGTATCAACACAAGACAGAACACGAAACAATTGTTATAAATTGGATAAGTTTAGATTTAGAAAAGACTTGGGTAAATACTGGTTCAGTAACAGGGTTGTTGATTTGTGAAACCAATTGCCGCGTAACATTGTGGAGGTGGGGTCCCTCGATTGTTTCAAGCGTGGGTTGGACATGTATATGAGTGGGATTGGGTGGTTATAAATAGGAGCTGCCTCGTATGGGCCAACAGGCCTTCTGCAGTTGCCTTTGTTCTTATGTTCTTATGTTCCTATCCTTAGTGGCTTAGCACAAATCAATAGATTAGGCTAGATTGAGCAACATTTAGTTGGGCTCCTGCCTAACTACAGTTAAGGTTTGGCAATAAATTTATATACCATAATAATGAGGAGTAATGGAATAGTGCTATGTATTTTGTTTGGTTTTATATAAAAGACTCTTATTTTGAGTGATGTATATATAATTAGTATGGGGTAATCTCTTCAACTCTGGTATTTGATGAGTATTTATTAATATGTTATTGACCCTAACACGAAAATAATCCACACAATTAATTGATAAATTTACGTGAGTGCTTAGTCTTATGGTTGGATATTAATGTGCGCGTCAACTCCGCGGATTTAAAACCACTATTTTCCATGGATTTAAACACAAAATGACGCACTTAATTAATTTAGAGGTGCATAGCTACACTATGCATTATATTTATTGATAATTTTTATTTATTTCCTTACCTGTATTGAGGTTTGAAACTATTTTTGCTTTTTATTCCCCTTCCCTCGCCGTTTGAAACTCATAATCACAACTGTTAAATAATTTGTTAAAAAAAAGCAGTCATCGCACGTGGTAACTGACGCAATTGCACGGTTATGGATTTCTAGAAAACTTCTGACATTCACCTACTTGAAATTAATGGTTAGTAAAATTAGTTTCTGGTCACAACCAATTTATGTTGTGGTGACAGGGGTTAATAATTTGGGTGTCAGGATTCCCAACATATAACACGGCAATCGAAACTAAACTGCATGATGTTAATGGGGCCTAACCAGAGCAGGATATAACTGAAGAATAACACAAGGTGTTTTATTACTAATGCTTTGATAAATAAAGCCCAGTGTCCTATTTGCCTTATTTCGTCAACAGATCACTGTAAGCAGCGATTTTCCATTTTTCTTATATTCTTAGTCAAAACATTGATCTAAAATAGGTTAAGCAAGAAGAAGTTCTGTATAAGTATTTATTTTTATGATATCTATACAATGAACACGTGATTTTGATACATTGAATCTGTGATATATTCAAGGTGTCATAAAAGTAAGTTAAAGGCGATGCTGCTTCTATGGTGGTGACAGTGTCGACGTTCATCACCATCAGGGGCTTAGTCACCTCCACCACCTTCACCTCAATCATTACCAGCTGCAGGGCTGGTGCCGTCACCGTCTGGACTGTGACGGAGGTCACGGGAACATCACTGACTTGGAACACGGTGTTGAGGAGGATCTGGTTGATGGGAAACACCACGATCTCTGTGACATTCTGCCACTCGTCCTGATACTGCACAGTCTGGAAGACGGGACAGAGCAGCGGCCGTGGCTTGCAGTAAAGGGTAGCAGATAGAGGCACAAGCACCGCAAGGTAGATCATAACCTCAGACTTGGAGTATGAGGCTAATATTTGCCTGGATCTTTCACGTTTTCTTTACCTTTGTACTGTGAAACAAAGTTTAGTATGAACCTAATCATACATTGAATTTTCCACAGCCTTTTCGGCAAGCTTGTAATGACGGTACTCGGGCTTGAGTTCCCACATATTCTTGTGAGGATTCTTAACATTATAGTTACATAGGTCTTTCAGGATCTCCTTTAGATATGTGATTGGTTGTCGGGTAATCTTGTGGAGATCCTTAATATTGTAATACTGATGCTTTTCAAATGCAGCAAACAACAACTCCATGACCTTATCTTTATCATCACGAATCGTCTTGCCTTCTGCCTTCTTCTTCTGCTCTAAATAAACATTATGTTTATGGTGTGAAATAGGCTTATAGCCGTTGAGGGGTCTGTCAATAAGCTTTACCGTATGAAGAGACTGGGCAGCTTTCTTCACAGCTTCCCTTTTCTGATTGATATAGTAGTAGTCCACTACAGGCTGACATTCTAGTTTGTGGATGACTTGTCCCTCAAAGGACAATTGCTGTGTCTCGGAAACTGCAGCATCCGAGCTGCTGCTGCCGAGATCTGGTTCAGAAAGAACTCCGAGTGTCATTTCTTTTAAACTATGAGAAATTACCTTGTGCTCCCGAGGAATTTTCCCGTCCTTCAAGGTGTGTTCACTAGATTTAAAGGTTATTGTCGGAGGTTTACCAGGCACCTTGGTAATCTTAAGCTTTCCAACGTCATGGCCAGCACAGTCTGCCCATTTGTCCCCCAAATATTTAGGTACCTTGACCAGCCACAGCCCACGGCTGCAATTCGTAATATCCAAGTCCATCTTAGACTGTTGGCTCATGATGGAAAACACGAGAATATATAGTTACTTGACCTCTTTATAAAACGTCTTTCCGACACGTGCTAGTGTTTCAGAAAATATCTCTAATAGGGCTGGTGAAGTTTGTCGATGTGGTGGTTGTTTTTGAATACACCTGGTGATTGGTGGTTGGGAGTGGTGTTGGTAAGGGAACACAGGTGATGGAGAGAGTGACTGCAGTGGTGGTACTGCTTGTGACCAACCTTGTAGTCTGTGAGCTAAATGAGTAATGAGCTAACCCGTTGTGGCCACCGGGGGGTTATGTAGCAGCTATCTCAGGTGACTGATGTTGCTGGATGATGGAACTTGTTTATTTGGTCATTTCTCGATGCCGATAAATATTCAAATTGCTAAGAACATTAGAATAAAGTTAAACTGACAATACGAGGCATGTATGTTTATACATGTGCTTGAGTAGACTGTTTATGAATATGAATCAAAATATTTTTAACAAGTTAAAATATACGTTTTCTGATATAAATTCACTAGAACACGCCCAGCGTAGGATAACAAAGTTAATCCTGCAAATTAGAAACTTGTCATATGAAGAAAGATTAACTAAGTAGTACAAATTTGCATTCTCTAGAACGGCCAAGAATTCGGAGTGACTTAGTAGAGGTGTGCAAGTGGATGGATGGACACATCAAACGGGATATTAATAGGGTATTAGGAACATAAGAATGAAGGTAACTGCAGAAGGCCTATTGGCCCATACGAGAATAACAAAGTTAATCCTGCATATGAGAAACTTGTCATATGAAGAAAGATTGACTAAGTAGTACTAATTTGCATTCTCTAGAAAGGCCAAGAATTCGGAGTGACTTAGTAGAGGTGTGCAAGTGGATGGATGGACACATCAAACGGGATATTAATAGGGAATTAGGAACAAGAATGAAGGTAACTGCAGAAAGCCTATTGGCCCATACGAGGCAGCACCTATTTATATCTTCCCAATCCCATCAATATATAAGTCCAACGCATACTTGAAACAATCAAGGGATCCTACTTCTATCAAGATATGCGATAATTGGTTCCACAAATCAACAACCATGTTACCGAACCACTATTTTCCCAGGTATTTCCTAAATCTAAACGTAGGAAAATAAGAATAAACGTAACTGCAGATTTCCTACTGGCCCCACACAAGAAAGCTGCTATTTATAACCACCTAATCTCATTCATATATGTCTAAGAACATAAGAATAAAGGTAAGTGTTGAGATTGCGAAGTCGGATTGCGAAAGGGATCTGGGAGTTATGATTAGTAAGAATTTAAAACAAAAAGATCAATGCCTGAATGTTCGTAATAAGGCAAATAGGACACTAGGGTTTATTAATCGAAGCGTAATTAACAAGACACCTGGTGTGGTTCCTCAGCTATATCTTGCTCTGGTTAGGCCCCATTTAGATTATACAGTTGAGTTTTGGTCGCCATACTATAGAATGGATATAAATTCATTTGAACGTGTCCAGCATAGAATGACTAAGTTAATTCCCCAAATTAGAAATCTTTCATATGAAGAAAGATTAACAAAGCTTAACTTGCATCACTGGAAAGGCGAAGAGTTAGGTGTGACATGATAGAGGTTTACAAGTGGGTGAATGGACAAAACAAAGGGGATATTAATAGGGTATTAAAAGTATCAACACAAGACAGAACACGAAACAATGGTTATAAATTGGATAAGTTTAGATTTAGAAAAGACTTGGGTAAATACTGGTTCAGTAACAGGGTTGTTGATTTGTGAAACCAATTGCCGCGTAACATTGTGGAGGTGGGGTCCCTCGATTGTTTCAAGCGTGGGTTGGACATGTATATGAGTGGGATTGGGTGGTTATAAATAGGAGCTGCCTCGTATGGGCCAACAGGCCTTCTGCAGTTGCCTTTGTTCTTATGTTCTTATGTTCCTATCCTTAGTGGCTTAGCACAAATCAATAGATTAGGCTAGATTGAGCAACATTTAGTTGGGCTCCTGCCTAACTACAGTTAAGGTTTGGCAATAAATTTATATACCATAATAATAGCGGAATAAACTGGTTGAACAAAACAGGGAATAGTGAAGCAGAAGATTTTCTAGAATTATTTGACGATTGCTTTCTTACGCAACACATTAAGGAAACCAACACGGGAAAATAATATTTTAGATTTAGTGTTAACTAACAGGGAAACGCAAATTAATGACATCGAAATAGGGAGTGAGCTAGGGAGCAGTGATCACAAAGAAATCAGATTTAGCATAGAATGGAATAGACCAGTAGGAGAAAATTCTGTTAAAGTGCCAGATTTTCGAAAAGCTGATTTTAATAGCCTAAGAAATTTTTTGGGTCAAATTGATTGGAAAGGCTTGGGTATGGGGTGTGGGCCGGTCTTGGAGCGAGACATGAACCCAGCGATAGGTGACTTAAATGGGGATTTCGATGTGGATTCAATATATAACTTATTTAAGAATATTCTAAACAAAGCACAGGAACGTAGTATACCATACAAATTGAATAGATCGTATACTAATGACCCAAAGTGGATAACAAAGACTTTGAAGAACCTTATAGGTAAAAAGAGAGCTTGGTACAAAAGGATTAAAAATGGGGAGGTCACTTTAGAACAGGAATTCGTACAACTGGTTAGAAATGTTAAAAAAGAGATAAGGAAAGCAAAAAGAAACTATGAAGTTCGCATAGCAGGGCAAGCAAAGACAAATCCTAAAGGGTTTTTTCAGTTATATCGTACTAAGACTAGGGAAAGGATAGGTCCATTAAAAACTGAGACAGGTCAAATAACAGATAGTGATGAAGAGATGAGTAGTATTTTTAATAAATATTTTGTATCTGTATTTACTAAAGAGGAACTTAACAATATGCCTTCAGCCGAACAAGTCTATGTGGGTGGGGACGAGGACAGGTTGACGAGTTTAGCAGTTACCAGGGAGGATGTTCTTAAACAAATAGTAAAACTCAAACCAAACAAATCCCCAGGGCCGGATGAAGTGTTTGCTAGGGTGCTTAAAGAATGCAAAGAGGAGCTTTGTGACCCACTGTCAACCATATTTAATAAATCAATAGAGTCAGGCAGAGTGCCAGAGTTTTGGAAAGTTGCTAATGTGATACCAGTTTTTAAGAAAGGAGATAGATCACTTGCGTCTAACTATCGACCAATTAGCCTAACGTCTATTGTGGGAAAGTTACTCGAATCTATAATAGCAAATAAAATTCGTCTTCATCTTGAAAAACATAAATTAATAATTGAGTCGCAACATGGTTTTATAAATGGCCGTTCATGTTTAACAAATTTGTTATCTTTTTATTCTAGCATTGTTGAGGCAGTTGATAGTGGTAAGGATTGCGATGTTGTATACCTTGACTTTAGCAAAGCTTTTGATACAGTGCCACATGAAAGACTGATTAAAAAAATAGAGTCTCATGGTATTGGGGGTGCTGTATTAAGCTGGATTAGGGCATGGCTATACCAAAGGAAACAGAGAGTTAGTATAAATGGAATCAAGTCAGAGTGGGAAAATGTTGTAAGTGGAGTGCCTCAAGGCTCTGTCCTGGGACCTCTGTTGTTTATAATATATATAAATGATTTAGATTCAGGTTTGAGTAGCAACATTTGCAAATTTGCCGATGATACGAAAATCGGTAGGGAAATTAATTCGGAGGAGGACTCACTATCACTTCAAGTTGATCTAGATAGGGTTTTGAAATGGTCAAAGGATTGGCAGATGCAGTTTAATGCTGATAAATGTAAAGTTCTGAGGTTAGGTAATGATGATAGAGTTACAAGATACGAGCTAGATGGTGTTGTGATTGCGAAGTCGGATTGCGAAAGGGATCTGGGAGTTATGATTAGTAAGAATTTAAAACAAAAGGATCAATGCATAAATGTTCGTAATAAGGCAAATCGGACACTTGGATTTATTAATCGCAGCGTTAGTAACAAGACACCTGGTGTGGTTCCTCAGCTATATCTTGCTCTGGTTAGGCCCCATTTAGATTATACAGTTGAGTTTTGGTCGCCATACTATAGAATGGATATAAATTCACTTGAACGTGTCCAGCATAGAATGACTAAGTTAATTCCCCAAATTAGAAATCTTTCATATGAAGAAAGATTAACAAAGCTTAACTTGCATCACTGGAAAGGCGAAGAGTTAGGTGATACATGATAGAGGTTTACAAGTGGGTGAATGGACAAAACAAAGGGGATATTAATAGGGTATTAAAAGTATCAACACAAGACAGAACACGAAACAATGGTTATAAATTGGATAAGTTTAGATTTAGAAAAGACTTGGGTAAATACTGGTTCAGTAACAGGGTTGTTGATTTGTGAAACCAATTGCCGCGTAACATTGTGGAGGTGGGGTCCCTCGATTGTTTCAAGCGTGGGTTGGACATGTATATGAGTGGGATTGGGTGGTTATAAGTAGGAGCTGCCTCGTATGGGCCAACAGGCCTTCTGCAGTTGCCTTTGTTCTTATGTTCCTATCCTTAGTGGCTTAGCACAAATCAATAGATTAGGCTAGATTGAGCAACATTTAGTTGGGCTCCTGCCTAACTACAGTTAAGGTTTGGCAATAAATTTATATACCATAATAATGAGGAGTAATGGAATAGTGCTATGTATTTTGTTTGGTTTTATATAAAAGACTCTTATTTTGAGTGATGTATATATAATTAGTATGGGGTAATCTCTTCAACTCTGGTATTTGATGAGTATTTATTAATATGTTATTGACCCTAACACGAAAATAATCCACACAATTAATTGATAAATTTACGTGAGTGCTTAGTCTTATGGTTGGATATTAATGTGCGCGTCAACTCCGCGGATTTAAAACCACTATTTTCCATGGATTTAAACACAAAATGACGCACTTAATTAATTTAGAGGTGCATAGCTACACTATGCATTATATTTATTGATAATTTTTATTTATTTCCTTACCTGTATTGAGGTTTGAAACTATTTTTGCTTTTTATTCCCCTTCCCTCGCCGTTTGAAACTCATAATCACAACTGTTAAATAATTTGTTAAAAAAAAGCAGTCATCGCACGTGGTAACTGACGCAATTGCACGGTTATGGATTTCTAGAAAACTTCTGACATTCACCTACTTGAAATTAATGGTTAGTAAAATTAGTTTCTGGTCACAACCAATTTATGTTGTGGTGACAGGGGTTAATAATTTGGGTGTCAGGATTCCCAACATATAACACGGCAATCGAAACTAAACTGCATGATGTTAATGGGGCCTAACCAGAGCAGGATATAACTGAAGAATAACACAAGGTGTTTTATTACTAATGCTTTGATAAATAAAGCCCAGTGTCCTATTTGCCTTATTTCGTCAACAGATCACTGTAAGCAGCGATTTTCCATTTTTCTTATATTCTTAGTCAAAACATTGATCTAAAATAGGTTAAGCAAGAAGAAGTTCTGTATAAGTATTTATTTTTATGATATCTATACAATGAACACGTGATTATGATACATTGAATCTGTGATATATTCAAGGTGTCATAAAAGTAAGTTAAAGGCGATGCTGCTTCTATGGTGGTGACAGTGTCGACGTTCATCACCATCAGGGGCTTAGTCACCTCCACCACCTTCACCTCAATCATTACCAGCTGCAGGGCTGGTGCCGTCACCGTCTGGACTGTGACGGAGGTCACGGGAACATCACTGACTTGGAACACGGTGTTGAGGAGGATCTGGTTGATGGGAAACACCACGATCTCTGTGACATTCTGCCACTCGTCCTGATACTGCACAGTCTGGAAGACGGGACAGAGCAGCGGCCGTGGCTTGCAGTAAAGGGTAGCAGATAGAGGCACAAGCACCGCAAGGTAGATCATAACCTCAGACTTGGAGTATGAGGCTAATATTTGCCTGGATCTTTCACGTTTTCTTTACCTTTGTACTGTGAAACAAAGTTTAGTATGAACCTAATCATACATTGAATTTTCCACAGCCTTTTCGGCAAGCTTGTAATGACGGTACTCGGGCTTGAGTTCCCACATATTCTTGTGAGGATTCTTAACATTATAGTTACATAGGTCTTTCAGGATCTCCTTTAGATATGTGATTGGTTGTCGGGTAATCTTGTGGAGATCCTTAATATTGTAATACTGATGCTTTTCAAATGCAGCAAACAACAACTCCATGACCTTATCTTTATCATCACGAATCGTCTTGCCTTCTGCCTTCTTCTTCTGCTCTAAATAAACATTATGTTTATGGTGTGAAATAGGCTTATAGCCGTTGAGGGGTCTGTCAATAAGCTTTACCGTATGAAGAGACTGGGCAGCTTTCTTCACAGCTTCCCTTTTCTGATTGATATAGTAGTCGTCCACTACAGGCTGACATTCTAGTTTGTGGATGACTTGTCCCTCAAAGGACAATTGCTGTGTCTCGGAAACTGCAGCATCCGAGCTGCTGCTGCCGAGATCTGGTTCAGAAAGAACTCCGAGTGTCATTTCTTTTAAACTATGAGAAATTACCTTGTGCTCCCGAGGAATTTTCCCGTCCTTCAAGGTGTGTTCACTAGATTTAAAGGTTATTGTCGGAGGTTTACCAGGCACCTTGGTAATCTTAAGCTTTCCAACGTCATGGCCAGCACAGTCTGCCCATTTGTCCCCCAAATATTTAGGTACCTTGACCAGCCACAGCCCACGGCTGCAATTCGTAATATCCAAGTCCATCTTAGACTGTTGGCTCATGATGGAAAACACGAGAATATATAGTTACTTGACCTCTTTATAAAACGTCTTTCCGACACGTGCTAGTGTTTCAGAAAATATCTCTAATAGGGCTGGTGAAGTTTGTCGATGTGGTGGTTGTTGTTGAATACACCTGGTGATTGGTGGTTGGGAGTGGTGTTGGTAAGGGAACACAGGTGATGGAGAGAGTGACTGCAGTGGTGGTACTGCTTGTGACCAACCTTGTAGTCTGTGAGCTAAATGAGTAATGAGCTAACCCGTTGTGGCCACCGGGGGGTTATGTAGCAGCTATCTCAGGTGACTGATGTTGCTGGATGATGGAACTTGTTTATTTGGTCATTTCTCGATGCCGATAAATATTCAAATTGCTAAGAACATTAGAATAAAGTTGACAATACGAGGCATGTATGTTTATACATGTGCATGAGTAGACTGTTTATGAATATGAATCAAAATATTTTTAACAAGTTAAAATATACGTTTTCTGATATAAATTCACTAGAACACGCCCAGCGTAGGATAACAAAGTTAATCCTGCAAATTAGAAACTTGTCATATGAAGAAAGATTAACTAAGTAGTACAAATTTGCATTCTCTAGAACGGCCAAGAATTCGGAGTGACTTAGTAGAGGTGTGCAAGTGGATGGATGGACACATCAAACGGGATATTAATAGGGTATTAGGAACATAAGAATGAAGGTAACTGCAGAAGGCCTATTGGCCCATACGAGAATAACAAAGTTAATCCTGCATATGAGAAACTTGTCATATGAAGAAAGATTGACTAAGTAGTACTAATTTGCATTCTCTAGAAAGGCCAAGAATTCGGAGTGACTTAGTAGAGGTGTGCAAGTGGATGGATGGACACATCAAACGGGATATTAATAGGGAATTAGGAACAAGAATGAAGGTAACTGCAGAAAGCCTATTGGCCCATACGAGGCAGCACCTATTTATATCTTCCCAATCCCATCAATATATAAGTCCAACGCATACTTGAAACAATCAAGGGATCCTACTTCTATCAAGATATGCGATAATTGGTTCCACAAATCAACAACCATGTTACCGAACCACTATTTTCCCAGGTATTTCCTAAATCTAAACGTAGGAAAATAAGAATAAACGTAACTGCAGATTTCCTACTGGCCCCACACAAGAAAGCTGCTATTTATAACCACCTAATCTCATTCATATATGTCTAAGAACATAAGAATAAAGGTAAGTGTTGAGATTGCGAAGTCGGATTGCGAAAGGGATCTGGGAGTTATGATTAGTAAGAATTTAAAACAAAAAGATCAATGCCTGAATGTTCGTAATAAGGCAAATAGGACACTAGGGTTTATTAATCGAAGCGTAATTAACAAGACACCTGGTGTGGTTCCTCAGCTATATCTTGCTCTGGTTAGGCCCCATTTAGATTATACAGTTGAGTTTTGGTCGCCATACTATAGAATGGATATAAATTCACTTGAACGTGTCCAGCATAGAATGACTAAGTTAATTCCCCAAATTAGAAATCTTTCATATGAAGAAAGATTAACAAAGCTTAACTTGCATCACTGGAAAGGCGAAGAGTTAGGTGATACATGATAGAGGTTTACAAGTGGGTGAATGGACAAAACAAAGGGGATATTAATAGGGTATTAAAAGTATCAACACAAGACAGAACACGAAACAATGGTTATAAATTGGATAAGTTTAGATTTAGAAAAGACTTGGGTAAATACTGGTTCAGTAACAGGGTTGTTGATTTGTGAAACCAATTGCCGCGTAACATTGTGGAGGTGGGGTCCCTCGATTGTTTCAAGCGTGGGTTGGACATGTATATGAGTGGGATTGGGTGGTTATAAGTAGGAGCTGCCTCGTATGGGCCAACAGGCCTTCTGCAGTTGCCTTTGTTCTTATGTTCCTATCCTTAGTGGCTTAGCACAAATCAATAGATTAGGCTAGATTGAGCAACATTTAGTTGGGCTCCTGCCTAACTACAGTTAAGGTTTGGCAATAAATTTATATACCATAATAATGAGGAGTAATGGAATAGTGCTATGTATTTTGTTTGGTTTTATATAAAAGACTCTTATTTTGAGTGATGTATATATAATTAGTATGGGGTAATCTCTTCAACTCTGGTATTTGATGAGTATTTATTAATATGTTATTGACCCTAACACGAAAATAATCCACACAATTAATTGATAAATTTACGTGAGTGCTTAGTCTTATGGTTGGATATTAATGTGCGCGTCAACTCCGCGGATTTAAAACCACTATTTTCCATGGATTTAAACACAAAATGACGCACTTAATTAATTTAGAGGTGCATAGCTACACTATGCATTATATTTATTGATAATTTTTATTTATTTCCTTACCTGTATTGAGGTTTGAAACTATTTTTGCTTTTTATTCCCCTTCCCTCGCCGTTTGAAACTCATAATCACAACTGTTAAATAATTTGTTAAAAAAAAGCAGTCATCGCACGTGGTAACTGACGCAATTGCACGGTTATGGATTTCTAGAAAACTTCTGACATTCACCTACTTGAAATTAATGGTTAGTAAAATTAGTTTCTGGTCACAACCAATTTATGTTGTGGTGACAGGGGTTAATAATTTGGGTGTCAGGATTCCCAACATATAACACGGCAATCGAAACTAAACTGCATGATGTTAATGGGGCCTAACCAGAGCAGGATATAACTGAAGAATAACACAAGGTGTTTTATTACTAATGCTTTGATAAATAAAGCCCAGTGTCCTATTTGCCTTATTTCGTCAACAGATCACTGTAAGCAGCGATTTTCCATTTTTCTTATATTCTTAGTCAAAACATTGATCTAAAATAGGTTAAGCAAGAAGAAGTTCTGTATAAGTATTTATTTTTATGATATCTATACAATGAACACGTGATTTTGATACATTGAATCTGTGATATATTCAAGGTGTCATAAAAGTAAGTTAAAGGCGATGCTGCTTCTATGGTGGTGACAGTGTCGACGTTCATCACCATCAGGGGCTTAGTCACCTCCACCACCTTCACCTCAATCATTACCAGCTGCAGGGCTGGTGCCGTCACCGTCTGGACTGTGACGGAGGTCACGGGAACATCACTGACTTGGAACACGGTGTTGAGGAGGATCTGGTTGATGGGAAACACCACGATCTCTGTGACATTCTGCCACTCGTCCTGATACTGCACAGTCTGGAAGACGGGACAGAGCAGCGGCCGTGGCTTGCAGTAAAGGGTAGCAGATAGAGGCACAAGCACCGCAAGGTAGATCATAACCTCAGACTTGGAGTATGAGGCTAATATTTGCCTGGATCTTTCACGTTTTCTTTACCTTTGTACTGTGAAACAAAGTTTAGTATGAACCTAATCATACATTGAATTTTCCACAGCCTTTTCGGCAAGCTTGTAATGACGGTACTCGGGCTTGAGTTCCCACATATTCTTGTGAGGATTCTTAACATTATAGTTACATAGGTCTTTCAGGATCTCCTTTAGATATGTGATTGGTTGTCGGGTAATCTTGTGGAGATCCTTAATATTGTAATACTGATGCTTTTCAAATGCAGCAAACAACAACTCCATGACCTTATCTTTATCATCACGAATCGTCTTGCCTTCTGCCTTCTTCTTCTGCTCTAAATAAACATTATGTTTATGGTGTGAAATAGGCTTATAGCCGTTGAGGGGTCTGTCAATAAGCTTTACCGTATGAAGAGACTGGGCAGCTTTCTTCACAGCTTCCCTTTTCTGATTGATATAGTAGTAGTCCACTACAGGCTGACATTCTAGTTTGTGGATGACTTGTCCCTCAAAGGACAATTGCTGTGTCTCGGAAACTGCAGCATCCGAGCTGCTGCTGCCGAGATCTGGTTCAGAAAGAACTCCGAGTGTCATTTCTTTTAAACTATGAGAAATTACCTTGTGCTCCCGAGGAATTTTCCCGTCCTTCAAGGTGTGTTCACTAGATTTAAAGGTTATTGTCGGAGGTTTACCAGGCACCTTGGTAATCTTAAGCTTTCCAACGTCATGGCCAGCACAGTCTGCCCATTTGTCCCCCAAATATTTAGGTACCTTGACCAGCCACAGCCCACGGCTGCAATTCGTAATATCCAAGTCCATCTTAGACTGTTGGCTCATGATGGAAAACACGAGAATATATAGTTACTTGACCTCTTTATAAAACGTCTTTCCGACACGTGCTAGTGTTTCAGAAAATATCTCTAATAGGGCTGGTGAAGTTTGTCGATGTGGTGGTTGTTTTTGAATACACCTGGTGATTGGTGGTTGGGAGTGGTGTTGGTAAGGGAACACAGGTGATGGAGAGAGTGACTGCAGTGGTGGTACTGCTTGTGACCAACCTTGTAGTCTGTGAGCTAAATGAGTAATGAGCTAACCCGTTGTGGCCACCGGGGGGTTATGTAGCAGCTATCTCAGGTGACTGATGTTGCTGGATGATGGAACTTGTTTATTTGGTCATTTCTCGATGCCGATAAATATTCAAATTGCTAAGAACATTAGAATAAAGTTAAACTGACAATACGAGGCATGTATGTTTATACATGTGCTTGAGTAGACTGTTTATGAATATGAATCAAAATATTTTTAACAAGTTAAAATATACGTTTTCTGATATAAATTCACTAGAACACGCCCAGCGTAGGATAACAAAGTTAATCCTGCAAATTAGAAACTTGTCATATGAAGAAAGATTAACTAAGTAGTACAAATTTGCATTCTCTAGAACGGCCAAGAATTCGGAGTGACTTAGTAGAGGTGTGCAAGTGGATGGATGGACACATCAAACGGGATATTAATAGGGTATTAGGAACATAAGAATGAAGGTAACTGCAGAAGGCCTATTGGCCCATACGAGAATAACAAAGTTAATCCTGCATATGAGAAACTTGTCATATGAAGAAAGATTGACTAAGTAGTACTAATTTGCATTCTCTAGAAAGGCCAAGAATTCGGAGTGACTTAGTAGAGGTGTGCAAGTGGATGGATGGACACATCAAACGGGATATTAATAGGGAATTAGGAACAAGAATGAAGGTAACTGCAGAAAGCCTATTGGCCCATACGAGGCAGCACCTATTTATATCTTCCCAATCCCATCAATATATAAGTCCAACGCATACTTGAAACAATCAAGGGATCCTACTTCTATCAAGATATGCGATAATTGGTTCCACAAATCAACAACCATGTTACCGAACCACTATTTTCCCAGGTATTTCCTAAATCTAAACGTAGGAAAATAAGAATAAACGTAACTGCAGATTTCCTACTGGCCCCACACAAGAAAGCTGCTATTTATAACCACCTAATCTCATTCATATATGTCTAAGAACATAAGAATAAAGGTAAGTGTTGAGATTGCGAAGTCGGATTGCGAAAGGGATCTGGGAGTTATGATTAGTAAGAATTTAAAACAAAAAGATCAATGCCTGAATGTTCGTAATAAGGCAAATAGGACACTAGGGTTTATTAATCGAAGCGTAATTAACAAGACACCTGGTGTGGTTCCTCAGCTATATCTTGCTCTGGTTAGGCCCCATTTAGATTATACAGTTGAGTTTTGGTCGCCATACTATAGAATGGATATAAATTCATTTGAACGTGTCCAGCATAGAATGACTAAGTTAATTCCCCAAATTAGAAATCTTTCATATGAAGAAAGATTAACAAAGCTTAACTTGCATCACTGGAAAGGCGAAGAGTTAGGTGTGACATGATAGAGGTTTACAAGTGGGTGAATGGACAAAACAAAGGGGATATTAATAGGGTATTAAAAGTATCAACACAAGACAGAACACGAAACAATGGTTATAAATTGGATAAGTTTAGATTTAGAAAAGACTTGGGTAAATACTGGTTCAGTAACAGGGTTGTTGATTTGTGAAACCAATTGCCGCGTAACATTGTGGAGGTGGGGTCCCTCGATTGTTTCAAGCGTGGGTTGGACATGTATATGAGTGGGATTGGGTGGTTATAAATAGGAGCTGCCTCGTATGGGCCAACAGGCCTTCTGCAGTTGCCTTTGTTCTTATGTTCTTATGTTCCTATCCTTAGTGGCTTAGCACAAATCAATAGATTAGGCTAGATTGAGCAACATTTAGTTGGGCTCCTGCCTAACTACAGTTAAGGTTTGGCAATAAATTTATATACCATAATAATAGCGGAATAAACTGGTTGAACAAAACAGGGAATAGTGAAGCAGAAGATTTTCTAGAATTATTTGACGATTGCTTTCTTACGCAACACATTAAGGAAACCAACACGGGAAAATAATATTTTAGATTTAGTGTTAACTAACAGGGAAACGCAAATTAATGACATCGAAATAGGGAGTGAGCTAGGGAGCAGTGATCACAAAGAAATCAGATTTAGCATAGAATGGAATAGACCAGTAGGAGAAAATTCTGTTAAAGTGCCAGATTTTCGAAAAGCTGATTTTAATAGCCTAAGAAATTTTTTGGGTCAAATTGATTGGAAAGGCTTGGGTATGGGGTGTGGGCCGGTCTTGGAGCGAGACATGAACCCAGCGATAGGTGACTTAAATGGGGATTTCGATGTGGATTCAATATATAACTTATTTAAGAATATTCTAAACAAAGCACAGGAACGTAGTATACCATACAAATTGAATAGATCGTATACTAATGACCCAAAGTGGATAACAAAGACTTTGAAGAACCTTATAGGTAAAAAGAGAGCTTGGTACAAAAGGATTAAAAATGGGGAGGTCACTTTAGAACAGGAATTCGTACAACTGGTTAGAAATGTTAAAAAAGAGATAAGGAAAGCAAAAAGAAACTATGAAGTTCGCATAGCAGGGCAAGCAAAGACAAATCCTAAAGGGTTTTTTCAGTTATATCGTACTAAGACTAGGGAAAGGATAGGTCCATTAAAAACTGAGACAGGTCAAATAACAGATAGTGATGAAGAGATGAGTAGTATTTTTAATAAATATTTTGTATCTGTATTTACTAAAGAGGAACTTAACAATATGCCTTCAGCCGAACAAGTCTATGTGGGTGGGGACGAGGACAGGTTGACGAGTTTAGCAGTTACCAGGGAGGATGTTCTTAAACAAATAGTAAAACTCAAACCAAACAAATCCCCAGGGCCGGATGAAGTGTTTGCTAGGGTGCTTAAAGAATGCAAAGAGGAGCTTTGTGACCCACTGTCAACCATATTTAATAAATCAATAGAGTCAGGCAGAGTGCCAGAGTTTTGGAAAGTTGCTAATGTGATACCAGTTTTTAAGAAAGGAGATAGATCACTTGCGTCTAACTATCGACCAATTAGCCTAACGTCTATTGTGGGAAAGTTACTCGAATCTATAATAGCAAATAAAATTCGTCTTCATCTTGAAAAACATAAATTAATAATTGAGTCGCAACATGGTTTTATAAATGGCCGTTCATGTTTAACAAATTTGTTATCTTTTTATTCTAGCATTGTTGAGGCAGTTGATAGTGGTAAGGATTGCGATGTTGTATACCTTGACTTTAGCAAAGCTTTTGATACAGTGCCACATGAAAGACTGATTAAAAAAATAGAGTCTCATGGTATTGGGGGTGCTGTATTAAGCTGGATTAGGGCATGGCTATACCAAAGGAAACAGAGAGTTAGTATAAATGGAATCAAGTCAGAGTGGGAAAATGTTGTAAGTGGAGTGCCTCAAGGCTCTGTCCTGGGACCTCTGTTGTTTATAATATATATAAATGATTTAGATTCAGGTTTGAGTAGCAACATTTGCAAATTTGCCGATGATACGAAAATCGGTAGGGAAATTAATTCGGAGGAGGACTCACTATCACTTCAAGTTGATCTAGATAGGGTTTTGAAATGGTCAAAGGATTGGCAGATGCAGTTTAATGCTGATAAATGTAAAGTTCTGAGGTTAGGTAATGATGATAGAGTTACAAGATACGAGCTAGATGGTGTTGTGATTGCGAAGTCGGATTGCGAAAGGGATCTGGGAGTTATGATTAGTAAGAATTTAAAACAAAAGGATCAATGCATAAATGTTCGTAATAAGGCAAATCGGACACTTGGATTTATTAATCGCAGCGTTAGTAACAAGACACCTGGTGTGGTTCTCAAGCTATATCTTGCTCTAGTTAGGCCCCATTTAGATTATGCAGTTCAGTTTTGGTCGCCATATTATAGAATGGATATAAATTCACTTGAACGTGTCCAGCGTAGGATGACTAAGTTAATTCCCCAAATTAGAAATCTTTCATATGAAGAAAGATTAACAAAGCTTAAGTTGCATTCACTGGAAAGGCGAAGAGTTAGGGGTGACATGATAGAGGTTTACAAGTGGATGAATGGACATAACCGGGGGGATATTAATAGGGTATTAAAAGTATCAACACAGGACAGAACACGAAACAATGGATATAAATTGGATAAGTTTAGATTTAGGAAAGACTTGGGTAAATACTGGTTCAGTAACAGGGTTGTTGATTTGTGGAACCAATTGCCGCGTAACATTGTGGAGGTGGGGTCCCTCGATTGTTTCAAGCACGGGTTGGACAAGTATATGAGTGGGATTGGGTGGTTATAGAATAGGAGCTGCCTCGTATGGGCCAATAGGCCTTCTGCAGTTACCTTTGTTCTTATGTTCTTATGTTCTTATGAATGGACATAACCGGGGGGATATTAATAGGGTATTAAAAGTATCAACACAGGACAGAACACGAAACAATGGGTATAAATTGGATAAGTTTAGATTTAGGAAAGACTTGGGTAAATACTGGTTCAGTAACAGGGTTGTTGATTTGTGGAACCAATTGCCGCGTAACATTGTGGAGGTGGGGTCCCTCGATTGTTTCAAGCACGGGTTGGACAAGTACATGAGTGGGATTGGGTGGTTATAGAATAGGAGCTGCCTCGTATGGGCCAATAGGCCTTCTGAAGTTACCTTTGTTCTTATGTTCTTATGTTCTTATGATTGATTGATAAAGATTAAGACACCCAAAAGGTGGCACGGGCATGAATAGCCCGTAAGTGGTGGCCCTTTTGAGCCATTACCAGTATCAAGAGCTGATACTGGAGATTTGTGGAGGTGCAACTGCACCCTGCGTGACGGGAGATGTCTCCCGTAATTATTAATTTTTTTTCTTTTTTCTTTTTTTTTTCCCCCAGTATTCTGAGTTTGCATTTAACCATCAAGCTGTTATCGTGGGGGAGGATACTGCTTCACAGTCTTTATGAGGGTGTCCAGCTGCTGGACACCTTTGTTGACCAGGAGAGTGGCTGTGTTGATGGCTTCAGGGTGGCCACTGCATGATTCAGGAACTCTTAAAGCTCTTCTAAGGTCATTGGTTGCTTCACATTCCAGAAGATAGTGAAGTAAGAACATAAGAACATAAGAACAAAGGTAACTGCAGAAGGCCTATTGGCCCATACGAGGCAGCTCCTATTCTATAACCACCCAATCCCACTCATATACTTGTCCAACCCGTGCTTGAAACAATCGAGGGACCCCACCTCCACAATGTTACGCGGCAATTGGTTCCACAAATCAACAACCCTGTTACTGAACCAGTATTTACCCAAGTCTTTCCTAAATCTAAACTTATCCAATTTATATCCATTGTTTCGTGTTCTGTCCTGTGTTGATACTTTTAATACCCTATTAATATCCCCCCGGTTATGTCCATTCATCCACTTGTAAACCTCTATCATATCACCCCTAACTCTTCGCCTTTCCAGTGAATGCAACTTAAGCTTTGTTAATCTTTCTTCATATGAAAGATTTCTAATTTGGGGAATTAACTTAGTCATCCTACGCTGGACACGTTCAAGTGAATTTATATCCATTCTATAATATGGCGACCAAAACTGAACTGCATAATCTAAATGGGGCCTAACTAGAGCAAGATATAGCTTGAGAACCACACCAGGTGTCTTGTTACTAACGCTGCGATTAATAAATCCAAGTGTCCGATTTGCCTTATTACGAACATTTATGCATTGATCCTTTTGTTTTAAATTCTTACTAATCATAACTCCCAGATCCCTTTCGCAATCCGACTTCGCAATCACAACACCATCTAGCTCGTATCTTGTAACTCTATCATCATTACCTAACCTCAGAACTTTACATTTATCAGCATTAAACTGCATCTGCCAATCCTTTGACCATTTCAAAACCCTATCTAGATCAACTTGAAGTGATAGTGAGTCCTCCTCCGAATTAATTTCCCTACCGATTTTCGTATCATCGGCAAATTTGCAAATGTTGCTACTCAAACCTGAATCTAAATCATTTATATATATTATAAACAACAGAGGTCCCAGGACAGAGCCTTGAGGCACTCCACTTACAACATTTTCCCAGTCTGACTTCATTCCATTTATACTAACTCGCTGTTTCCTTTGGTATAGCCATGCCCTAATCCAGCTTAATATAGCACCCCCAATACCATGAGACTCTATTTTTTTAATCAGTCTTTCATGTGGCACTGTATCAAAAGCTTTGCTAAAGTCAAGGTATACAACATCGCAATCCTTACCACTATCAACTGCCTCAACAAAGCTAGAATAAAAAGATAACAAATTTGTTAAACATGAACGGCCATTTATAAAACCATGTTGCGACTCAATTATTAATTTATGTTTTTCAAGATGAAGACGAATTTTATTTGCTATTATAGATTCGAGTAACTTTCCCACAATAGACGTTAGGCTAATTGGTCGATAGTTAGACGCAAGTGATCTATCTCCTTTCTTAAAAACTGGTATCACATTAGCAACTTTCCAAAACTCTGGCACTCTGCCTGACTCTATTGATTTATTAAATATGGTTGACAGTGGGTCACAAAGCTCCTCTTTGCATTCTTTAAGCACCCTAGCAAACACTTCATCCGGCCCTGGGGATTTGTTTGGTTTGAGTTTTACTATTTGTTTAAGAACATCCTCCCTGGTAACTGCTAAACTCGTCAACCTGTCCTCGTCCCCACCCACATAGACTTGTTCGGCTGAAGGCATATTGTTAAGTTCCTCTTTAAGAACATAAGAACATAAGAACATAAGAACAAAGGTAACTGCAGAAGGCCTATTGGCCCATACGAGGCAGCTCCTATTCTATAACCACCCAATCCCACTCATATACTTGTCCAACCCGTGCTTGAAACAATCGAGGGACCCCACCTCCACAATGTTACGCGGCAATTGGTTCCACAAATCAACAACCCTGTTACTGAACCAGTATTTACCCAAGTCTTTCCTAAATCTAAACTTATCCAATTTATATCCATTGTTTCGTGTTCTGTCCTGTGTTGATACTTTTAATACCCTATTAATATCCCCCCGGTTATGTCCATTCATCCACTTGTAAACCTCTATCATGTCACCCCTAACTCTTCGCCTTTCCAGTGAATGCAACTTAAGCTTTGTTAATCTTTCTTCATATGAAAGATTTCTAATTTGGGGAATTAACTTAGTCATCCTACGCTGGACACGTTCAAGTGAATTTATATCCATTCTATAATATGGCGACCAAAACTGAACTGCATAATCTAAATGGGGCCTAACTAGAGCAAGATATAGCTTGAGAACCACACCAGGTGTCTTGTTACTAACGCTGCGATTAATAAATCCAAGTGTCCGATTTGCCTTATTACGAACATTTATGCATTGATCCTTTTGTTTTAAATTCTTACTAATCATAACTCCCAGATCCCTTTCGCAATCCGACTTCGCAATCACAACACCATCTAGCTCGTATCTTGTAACTCTATCATCATTACCTAACCTCAGAACTTTACATTTATCAGCATTAAACTGCATCTGCCAATCCTTTGACCATTTCAAAACCCTATCTAGATCAACTTGAAGTGATAGTGAGTCCTCCTCCGAATTAATTTCCCTACCGATTTTCGTATCATCGGCAAATTTGCAAATGTTGCTACTCAAACCTGAATCTAAATCATTTATATATATTATAAACAACAGAGGTCCCAGGACAGAGCCTTGAGGCACTCCACTTACAACATTTTCCCACTCTGACTTGATTCCATTTATACTAACTCTCTGTTTCCTTTGGTATAGCCATGCCCTAATCCAGCTTAATATAGCACCCCCAATACCATGAGACTCTATTTTTTTTTTAATCAGTCTTTCATGTGGCACTGTATCAAAAGCTTTGCTAAAGTCAAGGTATACAACATCGCAATCCTTACCACTATCAACTGCCTCAACAATGCTAGAATAAAAAGATAACAAATTTGTTAAACATGAACGGCCATTTATAAAACCATGTTGCGACTCAATTATTAATTTATGTTTTTCAAGATGAAGACGAATTTTATTTGCTATTATAGATTCGAGTAACTTTCCCACAATAGACGTTAGGCTAATTGGTCGATAGTTAGACGCAAGTGATCTATCTCCTTTCCTAAAAACTGGTATCACACTAGCAACCCTCCAAAACTCTGGCACTCTGCCCGACTCCACCGATTTACCAAACATGGTTGTCAGTGGGTCACAAAGCTCCCCCTTGCACTCCCCAAGCACCCTGGCAAACACTTCACCCGGCCCTGGGGACCTGTTTGGTTCGAGCCCCACCATCTGTCTAAGAACATCCTCCCTGGCAACTGCCAAACCCGTCAACCGCTCCTCGTCCCCACCCACATAGACTTGCTCGGCTGAAGGCACATTGTTAAGTTCCTCTTTAGTAAATACAGATACAAAACATTTACCAAAAACACCACTCATCTCTCCATCACCATCCGCTACCTGACCCGTCTCAGCCTTCAATGGACCCATCCCCTCCCCAGTCCCAGCACGATACAACTGAAAAAACCCTCCAGGACCCGTCCCCGCCCGCCCCGCTATGCGAACTTCACAGTTTCTCTTTGCTTTCCCCATCCCTTCTTTAACATTTCCAACCAGTTGCACGAACTCCCGCTCCAAAGTGACCTCCCCACTCTCAATCCCCTTGCACCAAGCTCTCCCCCCACCTATAAGGCTCCTCAAACTCCCTGTTATCCACTCCGGGTCATTAGCGCTCGATCCATTCAATTTGTATGGTACACTACGCTCCTGTGCTCTGCCTAGAATATTCCCAAACAAGTTATACATTGAATCCACATCGAAATCCCCATTTAAGTCACCCATCGCTGGGCTCATGTCCCGCTCCAAGACCGGCCCACACCCCACACCCAAGACCCCCCAATCAATTCGACCCAAGAAATTTCTTAGGCTACTAAAATCAGCCCCTCGAAAATCTGGCACTCCAACAGAACCCTCTCCCACTGGTCCACTCCACTCCACGCCAAATCTGATTTCTCCGTGATCACTGCTCCCCAGCCCACTCCCCATTTCGATGTCACCAATTTGCGTTTCCCTGCTAGTCAACACCAAATCCAAAATATTATTCTCCCGCGTTGGTTCCCCAACGTGTTGCGTAAGAAAGCAATCGCCAACTAATTCCAGAAAATCCTCCGCTTCACCACTCCCTGCCTTGTTCAACCAGCTCACTCCGCCAAAACCAAAGTCACCCACGACACAAACACTGTTAGATCCAGACGCTCCAGATACCCCATCCCACAGATGCCCCGCCCCCACCCTGTCCAAATTTGGTGGCCTATATACTACTCCTATTATAATATTATCAGCTCCTTCGCTCAACTCAATCCAAACAGTTTCCGTGTGCGGCTCTGTTTTGATTCCCTCTTTGAGACTACATTTCAAATTGTCCCCAACATATATGGCTACTCCACCTCCTCGTCCAATACATCTATCTGCGCGAAACAGCTTAAATCCATATACTTGACACTCAGCTAACAGTTCTCTATTTTCCACACTCATCCACGTTTCGGCAAGTGCAACAATATCCATTTTTTCTGTGCAGACAAGAGCACCCAATTCGTCAATTTCATTTCTCAGACCTCCACTGTCAGTGTAATACACCCCAAGTGAATTGTTCCTTTGCGGACCTCCTCTCTCCCCGATCGTCCCGCCAACTCCCCTCTCCCACAAACAAATACCCTTACTACCTCCCTCCTCCAAATCAATTCCCATACCTCCACCCACCAACAGTCCAAACCCAAACAAACACCTCCAACCACTTCTTCCAACGAGCTCGCAACAGCAACAACCCCAGCCCTCGATAGATGCACCCCATCACGAGCACACACCTCACTTCCTCCATAGAAGCGCTCCCAGCTGTCTATGAAAGACACCGCACTTGATTCGCAATATCCCTCCAGCCGGCAATTGACACCAAGTGCCCCCAAATATTTTATTTGGGGGCACCCAAATATTTGGGATATAATAATATTTGGGATATAATAATATTTGGGATATAATAATATTTGGGATATTTACTGTATCTGTATTTAGTAAATACAGATACAAAATATTTATTAAAAATACTACTCATCTCTTCATCACTATCTGTTATTTGACCTGTCTCAGTTTTTAATGGACCTATCCTTTCCCTAGTCTTAGTACGATATAACTGAAAAAACCCTTTAGGATTTGTCTTTGCTTGCCCTGCTATGCGAACTTCATAGTTCCTTTTTGCTTTCCTTATCTCTTTTTTAACATTTCTAACCAGTTGTACGAATTCCTGTTCTAAAGTGACCTCCCCATTTTTAATCCTTTTGTACCAAGCTCTCTTTTTACCTATAAGGTTCTTCAAATTCTTTGTTATCCACTTTGGGTCATTAGTATTCGATCTATTCAATTTGTATGGTATACTACGTTCCTGTGCTTTGTTTAGAATATTCTTAAATAAGTTATATATTGAATCCACATCGAAATCCCCATTTAAGTCACCTATCGCTGGGTTCATGTCTCGCTCCAAGACCGGCCCACACCCCATACCCAAGACTTTCCAATCAATTTGACCCAAAAAATTTCTTAGGCTATTAAAATCAGCTTTTCGAAAATCTGGCACTTTAACAGAATTTTCTCCTACTGGTCTATTCCATTCTATGCTAAATCTGATTTCTTTGTGATCACTGCTCCCTAGCTCACTCCCTATTTCGATGTCATTAATTTGCGTTTCCCTGTTAGTTAACACTAAATCTAAAATATTATTTTCCCGTGTTGGTTCCTTAATGTGTTGCGTAAGAAAGCAATCACAATTAATTTTAGAAAATCTTCTGCTTCACTATTCCCTGTTTTGTTCAACCAGTTTATTCCGCTAAAATTAAAGTCACCCATGACATAAATACTGTTAGATCTAGATGCTCTAGATATTTCATCCCATAGATGCTTTGCTTCCATTTTGTCTAAATTTGGTGGCCTATATATTACTCCTATTATAATATTATTAGCTTTTTCGTTTAATTCAATCCAAATAGTTTCTGTGTGTGGCTCTGTTTTGATTCCCTCTTTGAGACTACATTTCAAATTGTCCCTAACATATATGGCTACTCCACCTCCTCGTCTAATATATCTATCTGTGTGAAATAGTTTAAATCCATATATTTGATATTCAGCTAATAGTTCTCTATTTTCTACATTCATCCACGTTTCGGTAAGTGCAATAATATCTATTTTTTCTGTGCAGACAAGAGCATTTAATTCGTTAATTTTATTTCTTAGACTTCTACTGTTAGTGTAATATACCCTAAGTGAATTGTTATTTTGCGGACCTTCTCTTTCCCTGATCGTTTTGCCAATTCCTTTCTCCCACAAACACATACTTTTATTACCTCCTTCCTCCAAATCAATTCCCATACCTCTATCTACTAACAGTTTAAACCCAAACAAACACCTCTAACCACTTCTTCTAGCGAGTTCGCAACAGCAACAACCCCAGCTCTCGATAGATGCACCCCATCACGAGCATACATTTCATTTCTTCCATAGAAGTGTTCCCAGTTGTCAATGAAAGATATTGCATTTGATTTGCAATATCTTTCCAGCCGGCAATTGACACCAAGTGCCCTCGATATCCATTCATTTCCCACTCCCTTTCTTGGAAGAATGCCACATATGATCGGGATTCCTCCCTTGCTCCTAACTAACTCTATGGCTGTTTTATACCTCTGAATCAGTTCCTCACTCCTGACTCGACCAACATCATTTCCTCCCACGCTAATGCAAATAATGGGATTGTTCCCATTACCAGCCATAATATCATTCATGTTGTTTATAATATCACCAATGCCAGCTCCGGGATAGCAAACCCTTAACCTGTTCCCCCTATCTCTAGCACAAAACGTTCTATCCAAATACCTTATCTGGGAATCTCCCACAACTAATGTTTGCTTAGGTACTTCCTTTACTTTCTGAGGGGCCTGCGCTTCCTTTCTCTTCGTTGCTTTCCCTTTTGCGCGATCCACAGTCTCTCCACAGCACTCGTCCTCCAAAACGTCAAATGAATTTGAAGTTGCTATGGCGTTTGAAGGCGGCTTTATCAAAGTCTTCTTAAGGCCCCTGTCTTTCGCAACTCTCCAAGACGAGGTCCCTTTACTGCTGGTCTCCTCCTTCGTTACTTCTCGTTGTTTTTTAAGCTGACGCACCTCCTCCCGCAGAGAGTCCAACTCTGTCCTCAGGGCTCCCACTAGAGTCACCAGGTCCTTCACTACAACTTCCATATTGCTATGATAATATAACAAAGTAAAAAGTAATGGCTTTTCTGTGACAGTTTGGCAGAAGATGCACTCTCTCTGTCGGGGTTCACCAATCTCCCAGTTGCATCTGTAACCTAGATGTAGTCAAGGTCAAATAACAGATAGTGATGAAGAGATGAGTAGTATTTTTAATAAATATTTTGTATCTGTATTTACTAAAGAGGAACTTAACAATATGCCTTCAGCCGAACAAGTCTATGTGGGTGGGGACGAGGACAGGTTGACGAGTTTAGCAGTTACCAGGGAGGATGTTCTTAAACAAATAGTAAAACTCAAACCAAACAAATCCCCAGGGCCGGATGAAGTGTTTGCCAGGGTGCTTAAAGAATGCAAAGAGGAGCTTTGTGACCCACTGTCAACCATATTTAATAAATCAATAGAGTCAGGCAGAGTGCCAGAGTTTTGGAAAGTTGCTAATGTGATACCAGTTTTTAAGAAAGGAGATAGATCACTTGCGTCTAACTATCGACCAATTAGCCTAACGTCTATTGTGGGAAAGTTACTCGAATCTATAATAGCAAATAAAATTCGTCTTCATCTTGAAAAACATAAATTAATAATTGAGTCGCAACATGGTTTTATAAATGGCCGTTCATGTTTAACAAATTTGTTATCTTTTTATTCTAGCATTGTTGAGGCAGTTGATAGTGGTAAGGATTGCGATGTTGTATACCTTGACTTTAGCAAAGCTTTTGATACAGTGCCACATGAAAGACTGATTAAAAAGATAGAGTCTCATGGTATTGGGGGTGCTATATTAAGCTGGATTAGGGCATGGCTATACCAAAGGAAACAGAGAGTTAGTATAAATGGAATCAAGTCAGAGTGGGAAAATGTTGTAAGTGGAGTGCCTCAAGGCTCTGTCCTGGGACCTCTGTTGTTTATAATATATATAAATGATTTAGATTCAGGTTTGAGTAGCAACATTTGCAAATTTGCCGATGATACGAAAATCGGTAGGGAAATTAATTCGGAGGAGGACTCACTATCACTTCAAGTTGATCTAGATAGGGTTTTGAAATGGTCAAAGGATTGGCAGATGCAGTTTAATGCTGATAAATGTAAAGTTCTGAGGTTAGGTAATGATGATAGAGTTACAAGATACGAGCTAGATGGTGTTGTGATTGCGAAGTCGGATTGCGAAAGGGATCTGGGAGTTATGATTAGTAAGAATTTAAAACAAAAGGATCAATGCATAAATGTTCGTAATAAGGCAAATCGGACACTTGGATTTATTAATCGCAGCGTTAGTAACAAGACACCTGGTGTGGTTCTCAAGCTATATCTTGCTCTAGTTAGGCCCCATTTAGATTATGCAGTTCAGTTTTGGTCGCCATATTATAGAATGGATATAAATTCACTTGAACGTGTCCAGCGTAGGATGACTAAGTTAATTCCCCAAATTAGAAATCTTTCATATGAAGAAAGATTAACAAAGCTTAAGTTGCATTCACTGGAAAGGCGAAGAGTTAGGGGTGACATGATAGAGGTTTACAAGTGGATGAATGGACATAACCGGGGGGATATTAATAGTGTATTAAAAGTATCAACACAGGACAGAACACGAAACAATGGGTATAAATTGGATAAGTTTAGATTTAGGAAAGACTTGGGTAAATACTGGTTCAGTAACAGGGTTGTTGATTTGTGGAACCAATTGCCGCGTAACATTGTGGAGATGGGGTCCTTCGATTGTTTCAAGCGTGGGTTGGACATGTATATGAGTGGGATTGGGTGGTTATAGAATAGGAGCTGCCTCGTATGGGCCAATAGGCCTTCTGCAGTTACCTTTGTTCTTATGTTCTTATGTAGTCTATATAGCCTAACTGCTATTTCCCTGTGGATTCCTTTTGGGATATTTAACCTTTCTAATTTGGTTGCCTGAAGATACCATGTTGCAGATGGCGAACCTTCAGCTATTCTCTGGTGTAGGTAGGCTTTGTTGAGATGTGAGAGTTTTTTGGTGATGATGTTTTTTATGTTCTCTAGGCTGGGTTGAATTGTTTTATGTATCACTCCTGTATCACTGGATGACGAGTTGCCAATTTAGCAATTTCATCAGCTTTTTCATTTAATGGGATTCCAATATGGGATGGGATCCAGTTTAAAGTTATGTTGAGGCCTTTGCCTTTAGCGACTGCTCCTTGATACAAAATGGTGGTAATTATTTCCACATTATCTTTCCACTGTTTTTGTCCTAGTATTTGAAGTGCAGCTTTTGAGTCTGTGTGTATGATTGCATTTTGAGTGTTTTGTGCAATCACATATGCGAATGCCTGTTGTATGGCGAACAGCTCAGTTTGGGTTGATGATACTAGTCCTCCCAGTCTCCAATATGCCTGAACGCTGGTCGTGCAAAGAGCAGCGCCAGCACTCTCATTTTCTGTGTCCACCGATCCGTCTGTGAAGATGTGGGTGGCTCCTGCTACTGCTATGCTATACATTTGCTCTTCTATTATGCGCCTTAGGATTGTCGGATCATAGGCAGCCTTTTTCATTGGGAGACTTTCTATTACTATTTTGAAAGTAGGCTCTTCCCACGGCGCGGAAGGAGTGTAATTTGGGTGTGGATGATCACCCTCTCTATCAAGAATCATGTTTTTTAAATGTAGTCTGTTTAGGACTTTTCCTGCTCTTGCAACCCAAGAGTTTCCATTGTTTTGGCTTAGTCCAACCACCAAAGCCTGCCGTACTGGGATTGGATCAGAAGAAATAATTATCTTACTGATAATTGTAGCTGTCCTTTGTGATATTCTTTCTTGTAGAGAGGGCAAACCCGTCTCCAGTCTAAGAGTTTCAAGCCTGGTCCACATGGGGGCTCCCAGTGCAGCTCTCATAGCATTGTTTTGGGCAACTTCAAGCTTTTTCCACTGTTGGTGTGATAGATTTGTGAGTGCAGGTGCGGCATAATCGATCACTGATCTGACTGCCTGTACATAGTATGTGCGAAGGACTTGCAGATTGGCTCCTCCAGAAAGGGAGGTTAGCGACCTGAGGATTGCCGTCCGGGCCGCAGTTCGCTCTCTCAAGTATGTGACCTCAGCATTAAAATTCATGTGTGTGTCCAGGAGGCTCATGATGGAAAACACGAGAATATATAGTTACTTGACCTCTTTATAAAACGTCTTTCCGACACGTGCTAGTGTTTCAGAAAATATCTCTAATAGGGCTGGTGAAGTTTGTCGATGTGGTGGTTGTTGTTGAATACACCTGGTGATTGGTGGTTGGGAGTGGTGTTGGTAAGGGAACACAGGTGATGGAGAGAGTGACTGCAGTGGTGGTACTGCTTGTGACCAACCTTGTAGTCTGTGAGCTAAATGAGTAATGAGCTAACCCGTTGTGGCCACCGGGGGGTTATGTAGCAGCTATCTCAGGTGACTGATGTTGCTGGATGATGGAACTTGTTTATTTGGTCATTTCTCGATGCCGATAAATATTCAAATTGCTAAGAACATTAGAATAAAGTTAAACTGACAATACGAGGCATGTATGTTTATACATGTGCATGAGTAGACTGTTTATGAATATGAATCAAAATATTTTTAACAAGTTAAAATATACGTTTTCTGATATAAATTCACTAGAACACGCCCAGCGTAGGATAACAAAGTTAATCCTGCAAATTAGAAACTTGTCATATGAAGAAAGATTAACTAAGTAGTACTAATTTGCATTCTCTAGAAAGGCCAAGAATTCGGAGTGACTTAGTAGAGGTGTGCAAGTGGATGGATGGACACATCAAACGGGATATTAATAGGGAATTAAAAACAAGAATGAAGGTAACTGCAGAAAGCCTATTGGCCCATACGAGGCAGCACCTATTTATATCTTCCCAATCCCATCAATATATAAGTCCAACGCATACTTGAAACAATCAAGGGATCCTACTTCTATCAAGATATGCGATAATTGGTTCCACAAATCAACACCCATGTTACCGAACCACTATTTTCCCAGGTATTTCCTAAATCTAAACGTAGGAAAATAAGAATAAACGTAACTGCAGATTTCCTACTGGCCCCACACAAGAAAGCTGCTATTTATAACCACCTAATCTCATTCATATATGTCTAAGAACATAAGAATAAAGGTAAGTGTTGAGATTGCGAAGTCGGATTGCGAAAGGGATCTGGGAGTTATGATTAGTAAGAATTTAAAACAAAAAGATCAATGCCTGAATGTTCGTAATAAGGCAAATAGGACACTAGGGTTTATTAATCGAAGCGTAATTAACAAGACACCTGGTGTGGTTCCTCAGCTATATCTTGCTCTTGTTAGGCCCCATTTAGATTATACAGTTGAGTTTTGGTCGCCATACTATAGAATGGATATAAATTCACTTGAACGTGTCCAGCATAGAATGACTAAGTTAATTCCCCAAATTAGAAATCTTTCATATGAAGAAAGATTAACAAAGCTTAACTTGCATCACTGGAAAGGCGAAGAGTTAGGTGTGACATGATAGAGGTTTACAAGTGGGTGAATGGACAAAACAAAGGGGATATTAATAGGGTATTAAAAGTATCAACACAAGACAGAACACGAAACAATGGTTATAAATTGGATAAGTTTAGATTTAGAAAAGACTTGGGTAAATACTGTTTCAGTAACAGGGTTGTTGATTTGTGAAACCAATTGCCGCGTAACATTGTGGAGGTGGGGTCCCTCGATTGTTTCAAGCGTGGGTTGGACATGTATATGAGTGGGATTGGGTGGTTATAAATAGGAGCTGCCTCGTATGGGCCAACAGGCCTTCAGCAGTTGCCTTTGTTCTTATGTTCCTATCCTTAGTGGCTATAAATCAATAGATTAGGCTAGATTGAGCAACATTTAGTTGGGCTCCTGCCTAACTACAGTTAAGGTTTGGCAATAAATTTATATACCATAATAATGAGGAGTAATGGAATAGTGCTATGTATTTTGTTTGGTTTTATATAAAAGACTCTTATTTTGAGTGATGTATATATAATTAGTATGGGGTAATCTCTTCAACTCTGGTATTTGATGAGTATTTATTAATATGTTATTGACCCTAACACGAAAATAATCCACACAATTAATGGATAAATTTACGTGAGTGCTTAGTCTTATGGTTGGATATTAATGTGCGCGTCAACTCCGCGGATTTAAAACCACTATTTTCCATGGATTTAAACACAAAATGACGCACTTAATTAATTTAGAGGTGCATAGCTACACTATGCATTATATTTATTGATAATTTTTATTTATTTCCTTACCTGTATTGAGGTTTGAAACCATTTTTGCTTTTTATTCCCCTTCCCTCGCCGTTTGAAACTCATAATCACAACTGTTAAATAATTTGTTAAAAAAAAGCAGTCATCGCACGTGGTAACTGACGCAATTGCACGGTTATGGATTTCTAGAAAACTTCTGACATTCACCTACTTGAAATTAATGGTTAGTAAAATTAGTTTCTGGTCACAACCAATTTATGTTGTGGTGACAGGGGTTAATAATTTGGGTGTCAGGATTCCCAACATATAACACGGCAATCGAAACTAAACTGCATGATGTAAATGGGGCCTAACCAGAGCAGGATATAACTGAAGAATAACACAAGGTGTTTTATTACTAATGCTTTGATAAATAAATCCCGGTGTCCTAGTTGCCTTATTTCGTCAACAGATCACTGTAAGCAGCGATTTTCCATTTTTCTTATATTCTTAGTCAAAACATTGATCTAAAATAGGTTAAGCAAGAAGAAGTTCTGTATAAGTATTTATTTTTATGATATCTATACAATGAACACGTGATTTTGATACATTGAATCTGTGATATATTCAAGGTGTCATAAAAGTAAGTTAAAGGCGATGCTGCTTCTATGGTGGTGACAGTGTCGACGTTCATCACCATCAGGGGCTTAGTCACCTCCACCACCTTCACCTCAATCATTACCAGCTGCAGGGCTGGTGCCGTCACCGTCTGGACTGTGACGGAGGTCACGGGAACATCACTGACTTGGAACACGGTGTTGAGGAGGATCTGGTTGATGGGAAACACCACGATCTCTGTGACATTCTGCCACTCGTCCTGATACTGCACAGTCTGGAAGACGGGACAGAGCAGCGGCCGTGGCTTGCAGTATAGGGTAGCGGATAGAGGCACAAGCACCGCAAGGTAGATCATAACCTCAGACTTGGAGTATGAGGCTAATATTTGCCTGGATCTTTCACGTTTTCTTTACCTTTGTACTGTGAAACAAAGTTTAGTATGAACCTAATCATACATTGAATTTTCCACAGCCTTTTCGGCAAGCTTGTAATGGCGGTACTCGGGCTTGAGTTCCCACATAGTCTTGTGAGGATTCTTAACATTATAGTTACATAGGTCTTTCAGGATCTCCTTTAGATATGTGATTGGTTGTCGGGTAATCTTGTGGAGATCCTTAATATTGTAATACTGATGCTTTTCAAATGCAGCAAACAACAACTCCATGACCTTATCTTTATCATCACGAATCGTCTTGCCTTCTGCCTTCTTCTTCTGCTCTAAATAAACATTATGTTTATGGTGTGAAATAGGCTTATAGCCGTTGAGGGGTCTGTCAATAAGCTTTACCGTATGAAGAGACTGGGCAGCTTTCTTCACAGCTTCCCTTTTCTGATTTATATAGTAGTCGTCCACTACAGGCTGACATTCTAGTTTGTGGATGACTTGTCCCTCAAAGGACAATTGCTGTGTCTCGGAAACTGCAGCATCCGAGCTGCTGCTGCCGAGATCTGGTTCAGAAAGAACTCCGAGTGTCATTTCTTTTAAACTATGAGAAATTACCTTGTGCTCCCGAGGAATTTTCCCGTCCTTCAAGGTGTGTTCACTAGATTTAAAGGTTATTGTCGGAGGTTTACCAGGCACCTTGGTAATCTTAAGCTTTCCAACGTCATGGCCAGCACAGTCTGTCCATTTGTCCCCCAAATATTTAGGTACCTTGACCAGCCACAGCCCACGGCTGCAATTCGTAATATCCAAGTCCATCTTAGGCTGTTGGCTCATGATGGAAAACACGAGAATATATAGTTACTTGACCTCTTTATAAAACGTCTTTCCGACACGTGCTAGTGTTTCAGTAAATATCTCTAATAGGGCTGGTGAAGTTTGTCGATGTGGTGGTTGTTGTTGAATACACCTGGTGATTGGTGGTTGGGAGTGGTGTTGGTAAGGAAACACAGGTGATGGAGAGAGTGACTGCAGTGGTGGTACTGCTTGTGACCAACCTTGTAGTCTGTGAGCTAAATGAGTAATGAGCTAACCCGTTGTGGCCACCGGGGGGTTATGTAGCAGCTATCTCAGGTGACTGATGTTGCTGGATGATGGAACTTGTTTATTTGGTCATTTCTCGATGCCGATAAATATTCAAATTGCTAAGAACATTAGAATAAAGTTAAACTGACAATACGAGGCATGTATGTTTATACATGTGCATGAGTAGACTGTTTATGAATATGAATCAAAATATTTTTAACAAGTTAAAATATACGTTTTCTGATATAAATTCACTAGAACACGCCCAGCGTAGGATAACAAAGTTAATCCTGCAAATTAGAAACTTGTCATATGAAGAAAGATTAACTAAGTAGTACAAATTTGCATTCTCTAGAACGGCCAAGAATTCGGAGTGACTTAGTAGAGGTGTGCAAGTGGATGGATGGACACATCAAACGGGATATTAATAGGGTATTAGGAACATAAGAATGAAGGTAACTGCAGAAGGCCTATTGGCCCATACGAGAATAACAAAGTTAATCCTGCATATTAGAAACTTGTCATATGAAGAAAGATTGACTAAGTAGTACTAATTTGCATTATCTAGAAAGGCCAAGAATTCGGAGTGACTTAGTAGAGGTGTGCAAGTGGATGGATGGACACATCAAACGGGATATTAATAGGGAATTAGGAACAAGAATGAAGGTAACTGCAGAAAGCCTATTGGCCCATACGAGGCAGCACCTATTTATATCTTCCCAATCCCATCAATATATAAGTCCAACGCATACTTGAAACAATCAAGGGATCCTACTTCTATCAAGATATGCGATAATTGGTTCCACAAATCAACAACCATGTTACCGAACCACTATTTTCCCAGGTATTTCCTAAATCTAAACGTAGGAAAATAAGAATAAACGTAACTGCAGATTTCCTACTGGCCCCACACAAGAAAGCTGCTATTTATAACCACCTAATCTCATTCATATATGTCTAAGAACATAAGAATAAAGGTAAGTGTTGAGATTGCGAAGTCGGATTGCGAAAGGGATCTGGGAGTTATGATTAGTAAGAATTTAAAACAAAAAGATCAATGCCTGAATGTTCGTAATAAGGCAAATAGGACACTAGGGTTTATTAATCGAAGCGTAATTAACAAGACACCTGGTGTGGTTCCTCAGCTATATCTTGCTCTAGTTAGGCCCCATTTAGATTATACAGTTGAGTTTTGGTCGCCATACTATAGAATGGATATAAATTCACTTGAACGTGTCCAGCATAGAATGACTAAGTTAATTCCCCAAATTAGAAATCTTTCATATGAAGAAAGATTAACAAAGCTTAACTTGCATCACTGGAAAGGCGAAGAGTTAGGTGTGACATGATAGAGGTTTACAAGTGGGTGAATGGACAAAACAAAGGGGATATTAATAGGGTATTAAAAGTATCAACACAAGACAGAACACGAAACAATGGTTATAAATTGGATAAGTTTAGATTTAGAAAAGACTTGGGTAAATACTGGTTCAGTAACAGGGTTGTTGATTTGTGAAACCAATTGCCGCGTAACATTGTGGAGGTGGGGTCCCTCGATTGTTTCAAGCGTGGGTTGGACATGTATATGAGTGGGATTGGGTGGTTATAAATAGGAGCTGCCTCGTATGGGCCAACAGGCCTTCTGCAGTTGCCTTTGTTCTTATGTTCTTATGTTCCTATCCTTAGTGGCTTAGCACAAATCAATAGATTAGGCTAGATTGAGCAACATTTAGTTGGGCTCCTGCCTAACTACAGTTAAGGTTTGGCAATAAATTTATATACCATAATAATGAGGAGTAATGGAATAGTGCTATGTATTTTGTTTGGTTTTATATAAAAGACTCTTATTTTGAGTGATGTATATATAATTAGTATGGGGTAATCTCTTCAACTCTGGTATTTGATGAGTATTTATTAATATGTTATTGACCCTAACACGAAAATAATCCACACAATTAATGGATAAATTTACGTGAGTGCTTAGTCTTATGGTTGGATATTAATGTGCGCGTCAACTCCGCGGATTTAAAACCACTATTTTCCATGGATTTAAACACAAAATGACGCACTTAATTAATTTAGAGGTGCATAGCTACACTATGCATTATATTTATTGATAATTTTTATTTATTTCCTTACCTGTATTGAGGTTTGAAACCATTTTTGCTTTTTATTCCCCTTCCCTCGCCGTTTGAAACTCATAATCACAACTGTTAAATAATTTGTTAAAAAAAAGCAGTCATCGCACGTGGTAACTGACGCAATTGCACGGTTATGGATTTCTAGAAAACTTCTGACATTCACCTACTTGAAATTAATGGTTAGTAAAATTAGTTTCTGGTCACAACCAATTTATGTTGTGGTGACAGGGGTTAATAATTTGGGTGTCAGGATTCCCAACATATAACACGGCAATCGAAACTAAACTGCTTGATGTAAATGGGGCCTAACCAGAGCAGGATATAACTGAAGAAAACCACATGGTGTTTTATTACTAATGCTTTGATAAATAAATCCCAGTGTCCTATTTGCCTTATTTCGTCAACAGATCACTGTAAGCAGCGATTTTCCATTTTTCTTATATTCTTAGTCAAAACATTGATCTAAAATAGGTTAAGCAAGAAGAAGTTCTGTATAAGTATTTATTTTTATGATATCTATACAATGAACACGTGATTTTGATACATTGAATCTGTGATATATTCAAGGTGTCATAAAAGTAAGTTAAAGGCGATGCTGCTTCTATGGTGGTGACAGTGTCGACGTTCATCACCATCAGGGGCTTAGTCACCTCCACCACCTTCACCTCAATCATTACCAGCTGCAGGGCTGGTGTCGTCACTGTCTGGACTGTGACGGAGGTCACGGGAACATCACTGACTTGGAACACGGTGTTGAAGAGGATCTGGTTGATGGGAAACACCACGATCTCTGTGACATTCTGCCACTCGTCCTGATACTGCACAGTCTGGAAGACGGGACAGAGCAGCGGCCGTGGCTTGCAGTAAAGGGTAGCGGATAGAGGCACAAGCACCGCAAGGTAGATCATAACCTCAGACTTGGAGTATGAGGCTAATATTTGCCTGGATCTTTCACGTTTTCTTTACCTTTGTACTGTGAAACAAAGTTTAGTATGAACCTAATCATACATTGAATTTTCCACAGCCTTTTCGGCAAGCTTGTAATGACGGTACTCGGGCTTGAGTTCCCACATATTCTTGTGAGGATTCTTAACATTATAGTTACATAGGTCTTTCAGGGTCTCCTTTAGATATGTGATTGGTTGTCGGGTAATCTTGTGGAGATCCTTAATATTGTAATACTGATGCTTTTCAAATGCAGCAAACAACAACTCCATGACCTTATCTTTATCATCACGAATCGTCTTGCCTTCTGCCTTCTTCTTCTGCTCTAAATAAACATTATGTTTATGGTGTGAAATAGGCTTATAGCCGTTGAGGGGTCTGTCAATAAGCTTTACCGTATGAAGAGACTGGGCAGCTTTCTTCACAGCTTCCCTTTTCTGATTGATATAGTAGTCGTCCACTACAGGCTGACATTCTAGTTTGTGGATGACTTGTCCCTCAAAGGATAATTGCTGTGTCTCGGAAACTGCAGCATCCGAGCTGCTGCTGCCGAGATCTGGTTCAGAAAGAACTCCGAGTGTCATTTCTTTTAAACTATGAGAAATTACCTTGTGCTCCCGAGGAATTTTCCCGTCCTTCAAGGTGTGTTCACTAGATTTAAAGGTTATTGTCGGAGGTTTACCAGGCACCTTGGTAATCTTAAGCTTTCCAACGTCATGGCCAGCACAGTCTGCCCATTTGTCCCCCAAATATTTAGGTACCTTGACCAGCCACAGCCCACTGCTGCAATTCGTAATATCCAAGTCCATCTTAGACTGTTGGCTCATGATGGAAAACACGAGAATATATAGTTACTTGACCTCTTTATAAAACGTCTTTCCGACACGTGCTAGTGTTTCAGAAAATATCTCTAATAGGGCTGGTGAAGTTTGTCGATGTGGTGGTTGTTGTTGAATACACCTGGTGATTGGTGGTTGGGAGTGGTGTTGGTAAGGGAACACAGGTGATGGAGAGAGTGACTGCAGTGGTGGTACTGCTTGTGACCAACCTTGTAGTCTGTGAGCTAAATGAGTAATGAGCTAACCCGTTGTGGCCACCGGGGGGTTATGTAGCAGCTATCTCAGGTGACTGATGTTGCTGGATGATGGAACTTGTTTATTTGGTCATTTCTCGATGCCGATAAATATTCAAATTGCTAAAGTTATAGAATAAAGTTAAACTGACAATACGAGGCATGTATGTTTATACATGTGCATGAGTAGACTGTTTATGAATATGAATCAAAATATTTTTAACAAGTTAAAATATACGTTTTCTGATATAAATTCACTAGAACACGCCCAGCGTAGGATAACAAAGTTAATCCTGCAAATTAGAAACTTGTCATATGAAGAAAGATTAACTAAGTAGTACAAATTTGCATTCTCTAGAACGGCCAAGAATTCGGAGTGACTTAGTAGAGGTGTGCAAGTGGATGGATGGACACATCAAACGGGATATTAATAGGGTATTAGGAACATAAGAATGAAGGTAACTGCAGAAGGCCTATTGGCCCATACGAGAATAACAAAGTTAATCCTGCATATTAGAAACTTGTCATATGAAGAAAGATTGACTAAGTAGTACTAATTTGCATTCTCTAGAAAGGCCAAGAATTCGGAGTGACTTAGTAGAGGTGTGCAAGTGGATGGATGGACACATCAAACGGGATATTAATAGGGAATTAGGAACAAGAATGAAGGTAACTGCAGAAAGCCTATTGGCCCATACGAGGCAGCACCTATTTATATCTTCCCAATCCCATCAATATATAAGTCCAACGCATACTTGAAACAATCAAGGGATCCTACTTCTATCAAGATATGCGATAATTGGTTCCACAAATCAACAACCATGTTACCGAACCACTATTTTCCCAGGTATTTCCTAAATCTAAACGTAGGAAAATAAGAATAAACGTAACTGCAGATTTCCTACTGGCCCCACACAAGAAAGCTGCTATTTATAACCACCTAATCTCATTCATATATGTCTAAGAACATAAGAATAAAGGTAAGTGTTGAGATTGCGAAGTCGGATTGCGAAAGGGATCTGGGAGTTATGATTAGTAAGAATTTAAAACAAAAAGATCAATGCCTGAATGTTCGTAATAAGGCAAATAGGACACTAGGGTTTATTAATCGAAGCGTAATTAACAAGACACCTGGTGTGGTTCCTCAGCTATATCTTGCTCTGGTTAGGCCCCATTCAGATTATACAGTTGAGTTTTGGTCGCCATACTATAGAATGGATATAAATTCACTTGAACGTGTCCAGCATAGAATGACTAAGTTAATTCCCCAAATTAGAAATCTTTCATATGAAGAAAGATTAACAAAGCTTAACTTGCATCACTGGAAAGGCGAAGAGTTAGGTGTGACATGATAGAGGTTTACAAGTGGGTGAATGGACAAAACAAAGGGGATATTAATAGGGTATTAAAAGTATCAACACAAGACAGAACACGAAACAATGGTTATAAATTGGATAAGTTTAGATTTAGAAAAGACTTGGGTAAATACTGGTTCAGTAACAGGGTTGTTGATTTGTGAAACCAATTGCCGCGTAACATTGTGGAGGTGGGGTCCCTCGATTGTTTCAAGCGTGGGTTGGACATGTATATGAGTGGGATTGGGTGGTTATAAGTAGGAGCTGCCTCGTATGGGCCAACAGGCCTTCTGCAGTTGCCTTTGTTCTTATGTTCCTATCCTTAGTGGCTTAGCACAAATCAATAGATTAGGCTAGATTGAGCAACATTTAGTTGGGCTCCTGCCTAACTACAGTTAAGGTTTGGCAATAAATTTATATACCATAATAATGAGGAGTAATGGAATAGTGCTATGTATTTTGTTTGGTTTTATATAAAAGACTCTTATTTTGAGTGATGTATATATAATTAGTATGGGGTAATCTCTTCAACTCTGGTATTTGATGAGTATTTATTAATATGTTATTGACCCTAACACGAAAATAATCCACACAATTAATTGATAAATTTACGTGAGTGCTTAGTCTTATGGTTGGATATTAATGTGCGCGTCAACTCCGCGGATTTAAAACCACTATTTTCCATGGATTTAAACACAAAATGACGCACTTAATTAATTTAGAGGTGCATAGCTACACTATGCATTATATTTATTGATAATTTTTATTTATTTCCTTACCTGTATTGAGGTTTGAAACCATTTTTGCTTTTTATTCCCCTTCCCTCGCCGTTTGAAACTCATAATCACAACTGTTAAATAATTTGTTAAAAAAAAGCAGTCATCGCACGTGGTAACTGACGCAATTGCACGGTTATGGATTTCTAGAAAACTTCTGACATTCACCTACTTGAAATTAATGGTTAGTAAAATTAGTTTCTGGTCACAACCAATTTATGTTGTGGTGACAGGGGTTAATAATTTGGGTGTCAGGATTCCCAACATATAACACGGCAATCGAAACTAAACTGCATGATGTTAATGGGGCCTAACCAGAGCAGGATATAACTGAAGAATAACACAAGGTGTTTTATTACTAATGCTTTGATAAATAAAGCCCAGTGTCCTATTTGCCTTATTTCGTCAACAGATCACTGTAAGCAGCGATTTTCCATTTTTCTTATATTCTTAGTCAAAACATTGATCTAAAATAGGTTAAGCAAGAAGAAGTTCTGTATAAGTATTTATTTTTATGATATCTATACAATGAACACGTGATTTTGATACATTGAATCTGTGATATATTCAAGGTGTCATAAAAGTAAGTTAAAGGCGATGCTGCTTCTATGGTGGTGACAGTGTCGACGTTCATCACCATCAGGGGCTTAGTCACCTCCACCACCTTCACCTCAATCATTACCAGCTGCAGGGCTGGTGCCGTCACCGTCTGGACTGTGACGGAGGTCACGGGAACATCACTGACTTGGAACACGGTGTTGAGGAGGATCTGGTTGATGGGAAACACCACGATCTCTGTGACATTCTGCCACTCGTCCTGATACTGCACAGTCTGGAAGACGGGACAGAGCAGCGGCCGTGGCTTACAGTAAAGGGTAGCAGATAGAGGCACAAGCACCGCAAGGTAGATCATAACCTCAGACTTGGAGTATGAGGCTAATATTTGCCTGGATCTTTCACGTTTTCTTTACCTTTGTACTGTGAAACAAAGTTTAGTATGAACCTAATCATACATTGAATTTTCCACAGCCTTTTCGGCAAGCTTGTAATGACGGTACTCGGGCTTGAGTTCCCACATATTCTTGTGAGGATTCTTAACATTATAGTTACATAGGTCTTTCAGGATCTCCTTTAGATATGTGATTGGTTGTCGGGTAATCTTGTGGAGATCCTTAATATTGTAATACTGATGCTTTTCAAATGCAGCAAACAACAACTCCATGACCTTATCTTTATCATCACGAATCGTCTTGCCTTCTGCCTTCTTCTTCTGCTCTAAATAAACATTATGTTTATGGTGTGAAATAGGCTTATAGCCGTTGAGGGGTCTGTCAATAAGCTTTACCGTATGAAGAGACTGGGCAGCTTTCTTCACAGCTTCCCTTTTCTGATTGATATAGTAGTCGTCCACTACAGGCTTGAATTTGAATTTAAATTCAAATTCTAGATAAATATTCAAATGAATAAATATTCATTCTAGTTTGTGGATGACTTGTCCCTCAAAGGACAATTGCTGTGTCTCGGAAACATAAGAAGAACATAAGAACATAAGAACAAAGGTAACTGCAGAAGGCCTATTGGCCCATACGAGGCAGCTCCTATTCTATAACCACCCAATCCCACTCATATACTTGTCCAACCCGTGCTTGAAACAATCGAGGGACCCCACCTCCACAATGTTACGCGGCAATTGGTTCCACAAATCAACAACCCTGTTACTGAACCAGTATTTACCCAAGTCTTTCCTAAATCTAAACTTATCCAATTTATATCCATTGTTTCGTGTTCTGTCCTGTGTTGATACTTTTAATACCCTATTAATATCCCCCCGGTTATGTCCATTCATCCACTTGTAAACCTCTATCATGTCACCCCTAACTCTTCGCCTTTCCAGTGAATGCAACTTAAGCTTTGTTAATCTTTCTTCATATGAAAGATTTCTAATTTGGGGAATTAACTTAGTCATCCTACGCTGGACACGTTCAAGTGAATTTATATCCATTCTATAATATGGCGACCAAAACTGAACTGCATAATCTAAATGGGGCCTAACTAGAGCAAGATATAGCTTGAGAACCACACCAGGTGTCTTGTTACTAACGCTGCGATTAATAAATCCAAGTGTCCGATTTGCCTTATTACGAACATTTATGCATTGATCCTTTTGTTTTAAATTCTTACTAATCATAACTCCCAGATCCCTTTCGCAATCCGACTTCGCAATTACAACACCATCTAGCTCGTATCTTGTAACTCTATCGTCATTACCTAACCTCAGAACTTTACATTTATCAGCATTAAACTGCATCTGCCAATCCTTTGACCATTTCAAAACCCTATCTAGATCAACTTGAAGTGATAGTGAGTCCTCCTCCGAATTAATTTCCCTACCGATTTTCGTATCATCGGCAAATTTGCAAATGTTGCTACTCAAACCTGAATCTAAATCATTTATATATATTATAAACAACAGAGGTCCCAGGACAGAGCCTTGAGGCACTCCACTTACAACATTTTCCCACTCTGACTTGATTCCATTTATACTAACTCTCTGTTTCCTTTGGTATAGCCATGCCCTAATCCAGCTTAATATAGCACCCCCAATACCATGAGACTCTATTTTTTTAATCAGTCTTTCATGTGGCACTGTATCAAAAGCTTTGCTAAAGTCAAGGTATACAACATCGCAATCCTTACCACTATCAACTGCCTCAACAATGCTAGAATAAAAAGATAACAAATTTGTTAAACATGAACGGCCATTTATAAAACCATGTTGCGACTCAATTATTAATTTATGTTTTTCAAGATGAAGACGAATTTTATTTGCTATTATAGATTCGAGTAACTTTCCCACAATAGACGTTAGGCTAATTGGTCGATAGTTAGACGCAAGTGATCTATCTCCTTTCTTAAAAACTGGTATCACATTAGCAACTTTCCAAAACTCTGGCACTCTGCCTGACTCTATTGATTTATTAAATATGGTTGACAGTGGGTCACAAAGCTCCTCTTTGCATTCTTTAAGCACCCTAGCAAACACTTCATCCGGCCCTGGGGATTTGTTTGGTTTGAGTTTTACTATTTGTTTAAGAACATCCTCCCTGGTAACTGCTAAACTCGTCAACCTGTCCTCGTCCCCACCCACATAGACTTGTTCGGCTGAAGGCATATTGTTAAGTTCCTCTTTAGTAAATACAGATACAAAATATTTGTTAAAAATACTACTCATCTCTTCATCACTATCTGTTATTTGACCTGTCTCAGTTTTTAATGGACCTATCCTTTCCCTAGTCTTAGTACGATATAACTGAAAAAAACCCTTTAGGATTTGTCTTTGCTTGCCCTGCTATGCGAACTTCATAGTTTCTTTTTGCTTTCCTTATCTCTTTTTTAACATTTCTAACCAGTTGTACGAATTCCTGTTCTAAAGTGACCTCCCCATTTTTAATCCTTTTGTACCAAGCTCTCTTTTTACCTATAAGGTTCTTCAAATTCTTTGTTATCCACTTTGGGTCATTAGTATACGATCTATTCAATTTGTATGGTATACTACGTTCCTGAGCTTTGTTTAGAATATTCTTAAATAAGTTATATATTGAATCCACATCGAAATCCCCATTTAAGTCACCTATCGCTGGGTTCATGTCTCGCTCCAAGACCGGCCCACACCCCATACCCAAGCCATTCCAATCAATTTGACCCAAAAAATTTCTTAGGCTATTAAAATCAGCTTTTCGAAAATCTGGCACTTTAACAGAATTTTCTCCTACTGGTCTATTCCATTCTATGCTAAATCTGATTTCTTTGTGATCACTGCTCCCTAGCTCACTCCCTATTTCGATGTCATTAATTTGCGTTTCCCTGTTAGTTAACACTAAATCTAAAATATTATTTTCCCGTGTTGGTTCCTTAATGTGTTGCGTAAGAAAGCAATCGTCAATTAATTCTAGAAAATCTTCTGCTTCACTATTCCCTGTTTTGTTCAACCAGTTTATTCCGCTAAAATTAAAGTCACCCATGACATAAATACTGTTAGATCTAGATGCTCTAGATATTTCATCCCATAGATGCTTTGCTTCCATTCTGTCTAAATTTGGTGGCCTATATATTACTAAACTGCAGCATCCGAGCTGCTGCTGCCGAGATCTGGTTCAGAAAGAACTCCGAGTGTCATTTCTTTTAAACTATGAGAAATTACCTTGTGCTCCCGAGGAATTTTCCCGTCCTTCAAGGTGTGTTCACTAGATTTAAAGGTTATTGTCGGAGGTTTACCAGGCACCTTGGTAATCTTAAGCTTTCCAACGTCATGGCCAGCACAGTCTGCCCATTTGTCCCCCAAATATTTAGGTACCTTGACCAGCCACAGCCCACGGCTGCAATTCGTAATATCCAAGTCCATCTTAGACTGTTGGCTCATGATGGAAAACACGAGAATATATAGTTACTTGACCTCTTTATAAAACGTCTTTCCGACACGTGCTAGTGTTTCAGAAAATATCTCTAATAGGGCTGGTGAAGTTTGTCGATGTGGTGGTTGTTTTTGAATACACCTGGTGATTGGTGGTTGGGAGTGGTGTTGGTAAGGGAACACAGGTGATGGAGAGAGTGACTGAAGTGGTGGTACTGCTTGTGACCAACCTTGTAGTCTGTGAGCTAAATGAGTAATGAGCTAACCCGTTGTGGCCACCGGGGGGTTATGTAGCAGCTATCTCAGGTGACTGATGTTGCTGGATGATGGAACTTGTTTATTTGGTCATTTCTCGATGCCGATAAATATTCAAATTGCTAAGAACATTAGAATAAAGTTAAACTGACAATACGAGGCATGTATGTTTATACATGTGCTTGAGTAGACTGTTAATGAATATGAATCAAAATATTTTTAACAAGTTAAAATATACGTTTTCTGATATAAATTCACTAGAACACGCCCAGCGTAGGATAACAAAGTTAATCCTGCAAATTAGAAACTTGTCATATGAAGAAAGATTAACTAAGTAGTACAAATTTGCATTCTCTAGAACGGCCAAGAATTCGGAGTGACTTAGTAGAGGTGTGCAAGTGGATGGATGGACACATCAAACGGGATATTAATAGGGTATTAGGAACATAAGAATGAAGGTAACTGCAGAAGGCCTATTGGCCCATACGAGAATAACAAAGTTAATCCTGCATATGAGAAACTTGTCATATGAAGAAAGATTGACTAAGTAGTACTAATTTGCATTCTCTAGAAAGGCCAAGAATTCGGAGTGACTTAGTAGAGGTGTGCAAGTGGATGGATGGACACATCAAACGGGATATTAATAGGGAATTAGGAACAAGAATGAAGGTAACTGCAGAAAGCCTATTGGCCCATACGAGGCAGCACCTATTTATATCTTCCCAATCCCATCAATATATAAGTCCAACGCATACTTGAAACAATCAAGGGATCCTACTTCTATCAAGATATGCGATAATTGGTTCCACAAATCAACAACCATTTTACCGAACCACTATTTTCCCAGGTATTTCCTAAATCTAAACGTAGGAAAATAAGAATAAACGTAACTGCAGATTTCCTACTGGCCCCACACAAGAAAGCTGCTATTTATAACCACCTAATCTCATTCATATATGTCTAAGAACATAAGAATAAAGGTAAGTGTTGAGATTGCGAAGTCGGATTGCGAAAGGGATCTGGGAGTTATGATTAGTAAGAATTTAAAACAAAAAGATCAATGCCTGAATGTTCGTAATAAGGCAAATAGGACACTAGGGTTTATTAATCGAAGCGTAATTAACAAGACACCTGGTGTGGTTCCTCAGCTATATCTTGCTCTGGTTAGGCCCCATTTAGATTATACAGTTGAGTTTTGGTCACCATACTATAGAATGGATATAAATTCATTTGAACGTGTCCAGCATAGAATGACTAAGTTAATTCCCCAAATTAGAAATCTTTCATATGAAGAAAGATTAACAAAGCTTAACTTGCATCACTGGAAAGGCGAAGAGTTAGGTGTGACATGATAGAGGTTTACAAGTGGGTGAATGGACAAAACAAAGGGGATATTAATAGGGTATTAAAAGTATCAACACAAGACAGAACACGAAACAATGGTTATAAATTGGATAAGTTTAGATTTAGAAAAGACTTGGGTAAATACTGGTTCAGTAACAGGGTTGTTGATTTGTGAAACCAATTGCCGCGTAACATTGTGGAGGTGGGGTCCCTCGATTGTTTCAAGCGTGGGTTGGACATGTATATGAGTGGGATTGGGTGGTTATAAATAGGAGCTGCCTCGTATGGGCCAACAGGCCTTCTGCAGTTGCCTTTGTTCTTATGTTCTTATGTTCCTATCCTTAGTGGCTTAGCACAAATCAATAGATTAGGCTAGATTGAGCAACATTTAGTTGGGCTCCTGCCTAACTACAGTTAAGGTTTGGCAATAAATTTATATACCATAATAATAGCGGAATAAACTGGTTGAACAAAACAGGGAATAGTGAAGCAGAAGATTTTCTAGAATTATTTGACGATTGCTTTCTTACGCAACACATTAAGGAACCAACACGGGAAAATAATATTTTAGATTTAGTGTTAACTAACAGGGAAACGCAAATTAATGACATCGAAATAGGGAGTGAGCTAGGGAGCAGTGATCACAAAGAAATCAGATTTAGCATAGAATGGAATAGACCAGTAGGAGAAAATTCTGTTAAAGTGCCAGATTTTCGAAAAGCTGATTTTAATAGCCTAAGAAATTTTTTGGGTCAAATTGATTGGAAAGGCTTGGGTATGGGGTGTGGGCCGGTCTTGGAGCGAGACATGAACCCAGCGATAGGTGACTTAAATGGGGATTTCGATGTGGATTCAATATATAACTTATTTAAGAATATTCTAAACAAAGCATAGGAACGTAGTATACCATACAAATTGAATAGATCGTATACTAATGACCCAAAGTGGATAACAAAGAATTTGAAGAACCTTATAGGTAAAAAGAGAGCTTGGTACAAAAGGATTAAAAATGGGGAAGTCACTTTAGAACAGGAATTCGTACAACTGGTTAGAAATGTTAAAAAAGAGATAAGGAAAGCTAAAAGAAACTATGAAGTTCGCATAGCAGGGCAAGCAAAGACAAATCCTAAAGGGTTTTTTCAGTTATATCGTACTAAGACTAGGGAAAGGATAGGTCCATTAAAAACTGAGACAGGTCAAATAACAGATAGTGATGAAGAGATGAGTAGTATTTTTAATAAATATTTTGTATCTGTATTTACTAAAGAGGAACTTAACAATATGCCTTCAGCCGAACAAGTCTATGTGGGTGGGGACGAGGACAGGTTGACGAGTTTAGCAGTTACCAGGGAGGATGTTCTTAAACAAATAGTAAAACTCAAACCAAACAAATCCCCAGGGCCGGATGAAGTGTTTGCCAGGGTGCTTAAAAAATGCAAAGAGGAGCTTTGTGACCCACTGTCAACCATATTTAATAAATCAATAGAGTCAGGCAGAGTGCCAGAGTTTTGGAAAGTTGCTAATGTGATACCAGTTTTTAAGAAAGGAGATAGATCACTTGCGTCTAACTATCGACCAATTAGCCTAACGTCTATTGTGGGAAAGTTACTCGAATCTATAATAGCAAATAAAATTCGTCTTCATCTTGAAAAACATAAATTAATAATTGAGTCGCAACATGGTTTTATAAATGGCCGTTCATGTTTAACAAATTTGTTATCTTTTTATTCTAGCATTGTTGAGGCAGTTGATAGTGGTAAGGATTGCGATGTTGTATACCTTGACTTTAGCAAAGCTTTTGATACAGTGCCACATGAAAGACTGATTAAAAAAATAGAGTCTCATGGTATTGGGGGTGCTATATTAAGCTGGATTAGGGCATGGCTATACCAAAGGAAACAGAGAGTTAGTATAAATGGAATCAAGTCAGAGTGGGAAAATGTTGTAAGTGGAGTGCCTCAAGGCTCTGTCCTGGGACCTCTGTTGTTTATAATATATATAAATGATTTAGATTCAGGTTTGAGTAGCAACATTTACAAATTTGCCGATGATACGAAAATCGGTAGGGAAATTAATTCGGAGGAGGACTCACTATCACTTCAAGTTGATCTAGATAGGGTTTTGAAATGGTCAAAGGATTGGCAGATGCAGTTTAATGCTGATAAATGTAAAGTTCTGAGGTTAGGTAATGATGATAGAGTTACAAGATACGAGCTAGATGGTGTTGTGATTGCGAAGTCGGATTGCGAAAGGGATCTGGGAGTTATGATTAGTAAGAATTTAAAACAAAAGGATCAATGCATAAATGTTCGTAATAAGGCAAATCGGACACTTGGATTTATTAATCGCAGCGTTAGTAACAAGACACCTGGTGTGGTTCTCAAGCTATATCTTGCTCTAGTTAGGCCCCATTTAGATTATGCAGTTCAGTTTTGGTCGCCATATTATAGAATGGATATAAATTCACTTGAACGTGTCCAGCGTAGGATGACTAAGTTAATTCCCCAAATTAGAAATCTTTCATATGAAGAAAGATTAACAAAGCTTAAGTTGCATTCACTGGAAAGGCGAAGAGTTAGGGGTGACATGATAGAGGTTTACAAGTGGATGAATGGACATAACCGGGGGGATATTAATAGGGTATTAAAAGTATCAACACAGGACAGAACACGAAACAATGGATATAAATTGGATAAGTTTAGATTTAGGAAAGACTTGGGTAAATACTGGTTCAGTAACAGGGTTGTTGATTTGTGGAACCAATTGCCGCGTAACATTGTGGAGGTGGGGTCCCTCGATTGTTTCAAGCACGGGTTGGACAAGTATATGAGTGGGATTGGGTGGTTATAGAATAGGAGCTGCCTCGTATGGGCCAATAGGCCTTCTGCAGTTACCTTTGTTCTTATGTTCTTATGATTAAAAAGATAGAGTCTCATGGTATTGGGGGTTCTATATTAAGCTGGATTAGGGCATGGCTATACCAAAGGAAACAGAGAGTTAGTATAAATGGAATCAAGTCAGAGTGGGAAAATGTTGTAAGTGGAGTGCCTCAAGGCTCTGTCCTGGGACCTCTGTTGTTTATAATATATATAAATGATTTAGATTCAGGTTTGAGTAGCAACATTTGCAAATTTGCCGATGATACGAAAATCGGTAGGGAAATTAATTCGGAGGAGGACTCACTATCACTTCAAGTTGATCTAGATAGGGTTTTGAAATGGTCAAAGGATTGGCAGATGCAGTTTAATGCTGATAAATGTAAAGTTCTGAGGTTAGGTAATGATGATAGAGTTACAAGATACGAGCTAGATGGTGTTGTGATTGCGAAGTCGGATTGCGAAAGGGATCTGGGAGTTATGATTAGTAAGAATTTAAAACAAAAGGATCAATGCATAAATGTTCGTAATAAGGCAAATCGGACACTTGGATTTATTAATCGCAGCGTTAGTAACAAGACACCTGGTGTGGTTCTCAAGCTATATCTTGCTCTAGTTAGGCCCCATTTAGATTATGCAGTTCAGTTTTGGTCGCCATATTATAGAATGGATATAAATTCACTTGAACGTGTCCAGCGTAGGATGACTAAGTTAATTCCCCAAATTAGAAATCTTTCATATGAAGAAAGATTAACAAAGCTTAAGTTGCATTCACTGGAAAGGCGAAGAGTTAGGGGTGACATGATAGAGGTTTACAAGTGGACTGGGAACACTTCTATGGAAGAAATGAAATGTATGCTCGTGATGGGGTGCATCTATCGAGAGCTGGGGTTGTTGCTGTTGCGAACTCGCTAGAAGAAGTGGTTAGAGGTGTTTGTTTGGGTTTAAACTGTTAGTAGATAGAGGTATGGGAATTGATTTGGAGGAAGGAGGTAATAAAAGTATGTGTTTGTGGGAGAAAGGAATTGGCAAAACGATCAGGGAAAGAGAAGGTCCGCAAAATAACAATTCACTTAGGGTATATTACACTAACAGTAGAAGTCTAAGAAATAAAATTAACGAATTAAATGCTCTTGTCTGCACAGAAAAAATAGATATTATTGCACTTACCGAAACGTGGATGAATGTAGAAAATAGAGAACTATTAGCTGAATATCAAATATATGGATTTAAACTATTTCACACAGATAGATATATTAGACGAGGAGGTGGAGTAGCCATATATGTTAGGGACAATTTGAAATGTAGTCTCAAAGAGGGAATCAAAACAGAGCCACACACAGAAACTATTTGGATTGAATTAAACGAAAAAGCTAATAATATTATAATAGGAGTAATATATAGGCCACCAAATTTAGACAGAATGGAAGCAAAGCATCTATGGGATGAAATATCTAGAGCATCTAGATCTAACAGTATTTATGTCATGGGTGACTTTAATTTTAGCGGAATAAACTGGTTGAACAAAACAGGGAATAGTGAAGCAGAAGATTTTCTAGAATTAATTGACGATTGCTTTCTTACGCAACACATTAAGGAACCAACACGGGAAAATAATATTTTAGATTTAGTGTTAACTAACAGGGAAACGCAAATTAATGACATCGAAATAGGGAGTGAGCTAGGGAGCAGTGATCACAAAGAAATCAGATTTAGCATAGAATGGAATAGACCAGTAGGAGAAAATTCTGTTAAAGTGCCAGATTTTCGAAAAGCTGATTTTAATAGCCTAAGAAATTTTTTGGGTCAAATTGATTGGAAAGGCTTGGGTATGGGGTGTGGGCCGGTCTTGGAGCGAGACATGAACCCAGCAATAGGTGACTTAAATGGGGATTTCGATGTGGATTCAATATATAACTTATTTAAGAATATTCTAAACAAAGCACAGGAACGTAGTATACCATACAAATTGAATAGATCGTATACTAATGACCCAAAGTGGATAACAAAGAATTTGAAGAACCTTATAGGTAAAAAGAGAGCTTGGTACAAAAGGATTAAAAATGGGGAGGTCACTTTAGAACAGGAATTCGTACAACTGGTTAGAAATGTTAAAAAAGAGATAAGGAAAGCAAAAAGAAACTATGAAGTTCGCATAGCAGGGCAAGCAAAGACAAATCCTAAAGGGTTTTTTCAGTTATATCGTACTAAGACTAGGGAAAGGATAGGTCCATTAAAAACTGAGACAGGTCAAATAACAGATAGTGATGAAGAGATGAGTAGTATTTTTAATAAATATTTTGTATCTGTATTTACTAAAGAGGAACTTAACAATATGCCTTCAGCCGAACAAGTCTATGTGGGTGGGGACGAGGACAGGTTGACGAGTTTAGCAGTTACCAGGGAGGATGTTCTTAAACAAATAGTAAAACTCAAACCAAACAAATCCCCAGGGCCGGATGAAGTGTTTGCTAGGGTGCTTAAAGAATGCAAAGAGGAGCTTTGTGACCCACTGTCAACCATATTTAATAAATCAATAGAGTCAGGCAGAGTGCCAGAGTTTTGGAAAGTTGCTAATGTGATACCAGTTTTTAAGAAAGGAGATAGATCACTTGCGTCTAACTATCGACCAATTAGCCTAACGTCTATTGTGGGAAAGTTACTCGAATCTATAATAGCAAATAAAATTCGTCTTCATCTTGAAAAACATAAATTAATAATTGAGTCGCAACATGGTTTTATAAATGGCCGTTCATGTTTAACAAATTTGTTATCTTTTTATTCTAGCATTGTTGAGGCAGTTGATAGTGGTAAGGATTGCGATGTTGTATACCTTGACTTTAGCAAAGCTTTTGATACAGTGCCACATGAAAGACTGATTAAAAAAATAGAGTCTCATGGTATTGGGGGTGCTATATTAAGCTGGATTAGGCCTCAGAACTTTACATTTATCAGCATTAAACTGCATCTGCCAATCCTTTGACCATTTCAAAACCCTATCTAGATCAACTTGAAGTGATAGTGAGTCCTCCTCCGAATTAATTTCCCTACCGATTTTCGTATCATCGGCAAATTTGCAAATGTTGCTACTCAAACCTGAATCTAAATCATTTATATATATTATAAACAACAGAGGTCCCAGGACAGAGCCTTGAGGCACTCCACTTACAACATTTTCCCACTCTGACTTGATTCCATTTATACTAACTCTCTGTTTCCTTTGGTATAGCCATGCCCTAATCCAGCTTAATATAGCACCCCCAATACCATGAGACTCTATTTTTTTAATCAGTCTTTCATGTGGCACTGTATCAAAAGCTTTGCTAAAGTCAAGGTATACAACATCGCAATCCTTACCACTATCAACTGCCTCAACAATGCTAGAATAAAAAGATAACAAATTTGTTAAACATGAACGGCCATTTATAAAACCATGTTGCGACTCAATTATTAATTTATGTTTTTCAAGATGAAGACGAATTTTATTTGCTATTATAGATTCGAGTAACTTTCCCACAATAGACGTTAGGCTAATTGGTCGATAGTTAGACGCAAGTGATCTATCTCCTTTCTTAAAAACTGGTATCACATTAGCAACTTTCCAAAACTCTGGCACTCTGCCTGACTCTATTGATTTATTAAATATGGTTGACAGTGGGTCACAAAGCTCCTCTTTGCATTCTTTAAGCACCCTAGCAAACACTTCATCCGGCCCTGGGGATTTGTTTGGTTTGAGTTTTACTATTTGTTTAAGAACATCCTCCCTGGTAACTGCTAAACTCGTCAACCTGTCCTCGTCCCCACCCACATAGACTTGTTCGGCTGAAGGCATATTGTCAAGTTCCTCTTTAGTAAATACAGATACAAAATATTTATTAAAAATACTACTCATCTCTTCATCACTATCTGTTATTTGACCTGTCTCAGTTTTTAATGGACCTATCCTTTCCCTAGTCTTAGTACGATATAACTGTGGGTACGATATAACTGCAGAAGGCCTATTGGCCCATACGAGGCAGCTCCTATTCTATAACCACCCAATCCCACTCATATACTTGTCCAACCCGTGCTTGAAACAATCGAGGGACCCCACCTCCACAATGTTACGCGGCAATTGGTTCCACAAATCAACAACCCTGTTACTGAACCAGTATTTAAGTCTTTCCTAAATCTAAACTTATCCAATTTATATCCATTGTTTCGTGTTCTGTCCTGTGTTGATACTTTTAATACCCTATTAATATCCCCCCGGTTATGTCCATTCATCCACTTGTAAACCTGTATCATGTCACCCCTAACTCTTCGCCTTTCCAGTGAATGCAACTTAAGCTTTGTTAATCTTTCTTCATATGAAAGATTTCTAATTTGGGGAATTAACTTAGTCATCCTACGCTGGACACGTTCAAGTGAATTTATATCCATTCTATAATATGGCGACCAAAACTGAACTGCATAATCTAAATGGGGCCTAACTAGAGCAAGATATAGCTTGAGAACCACACCAGGTGTCTTGTTACTAACGCTGCGATTAATAAATCCAAGTGTCCGATTTGCCTTATTACGAACATTTATGCATTGATCCTTTTGTTTTAAATTCTTACTAATCATAACTCCCAGATCCCTTTCGCAATCCGACTTCGCAATCACAACACCATCTAGCTCGTATCATGTAACTCTATCATCATTACCTAACCTCAGAACTTTACATTTATCAGCATTAAACTGCATCTGCCAATCCTTTGACCATTTCAAAACCCTATCTAGATCAACTTGAAGTGATAGTGAGTCCTCCTCCGAATTAATTTCCCTACCGATTTTCGTATCATCGGCAAATTTGCAAATGTTGCTACTCAAACCTGAATCTAAATCATTTATATATATTATAAACAACAGAGGTCCCAGGACAGAGCCTTGAGGCACTCCACTTACAACATTTTCCCACTCTGACTTGATTCCATTTATACTAACTCTCTGTTTCCTTTGGTATAGCCATGCCCTAATCCAGCTTAATATAGCACCCCCAATACCATGAGACTCTATTTTTTTTTTAATCAGTCTTTCATGTGGCACTGTATCAAAAGCTTTGCTAAAGTCAAGGTATACAACATCGCAATCCTTACCACTATCAACTGCCTCAACAATGCTAGAATAAAAAGATAACAAATTTGTTAAACATGAACGGCCATTTATAAAACCATGTTGCGACTCAATTATTAATTTATGTTTTTCAAGATGAAGACGAATTTTATTTGCTATTATAGATTCGAGTAACTTTCCCACAATAGACGTTAGGCTAATTGGTCGATAGTTAGACGCAAGTGATCTATCTCCTTTCCTAAAAACTGGTATCACACTAGCAACCCTCCAAAACTCTGGCACTCTGCCCGACTCCACCGATTTACCAAACATGGTTGTCAGTGGGTCACAAAGCTCCCCCTTGCACTCCCCAAGCACCCTGGCAAACACTTCACCCGGCCCTGGGGACCTGTTTGGTTCGAGCCCCACCATCTGTCTAAGAACATCCTCCCTGGCAACTGCCAAACCCGTCAACCGCTCCTCGTCCCCACCCACATAGACTTGCTCGGCTGAAGGCACATTGTTAAGTTCCTCTTTAGTAAATACAGATACAAAACATTTACCAAAAACACCACTCATCTCTCCATCACCATCCGCTACCTGACCCGTCTCAGCCTTCAATGGACCCATCCCCTCCCCAGTCCCAGCACGATACAACTGAAAAAACCCTCCAGGACCCGTCCCCGCCCGCCCCGCTATGCGAACTTCACAGTTTCTCTTTGCTTTCCCCATCCCTTCTTTAACATTTCCAACCAGTTGCACGAACTCCCGCTCCAAAGTGACCTCCCCACTCTCAATCCCCTTGCACCAAGCTCTCCCCCCACCTATAAGGCTCCTCAAACTCCCTGTTATCCACTCCGGGTCATTAGCGCTCGATCCATTCAATTTGTATGGTACACTACGCTCCTGTGCTCTGCCTAGAATATTCCCAAACAAGTTATACATTGAATCCACATCGAAATCCCCATTTAAGTCACCCATCGCTGGGCTCATGTCCCGCTCCAAGACCGGCCCACACCCCACACCCAAGACCCCCCAATCAATTCGACCCAAGAAATTTCTTAGGCTACTAAAATCAGCCCCTCGAAAATCTGGCACTCCAACAGAACCCTCTCCCACTGGTCCACTCCACTCCACGCCAAATCTGATTTCTCCGTGATCACTGCTCCCCAGCCCACTCCCCATTTCGATGTCACCAATTTGCGTTTCCCTGCTAGTCAACACCAAATCCAAAATATTATTCTCCCGCGTTGGTTCCCCAACGTGTTGCGTAAGAAAGCAATCGCCAACTAATTCCAGAAAATCCTCCGCTTCACCACTCCCTGCCTTGTTCAACCAGCTCACTCCGCCAAAACCAAAGTCACCCACGACACAAACACTGTTAGATCCAGACGCTCCAGATACCCCATCCCACAGATGCCCCGCCCCCACCCTGTCCAAATTTGGTGGCCTATATACTTCTCCTATTATAATATTATCAGCTCCTTCGCTCAACTCAATCCAAACAGTTTCCGTGTGCGGCTCTGTTTTGATTCCCTCTTTGAGACTACATTTCAAATTGTCCCCAACATATATGGCTACTCCACCTCCTCGTCCAATACATCTATCTGCGCGAAACAGCTTAAATCCATATACTTGACACTCAGCTAACAGTTCTCTATTTTCCACACTCATCCACGTTTCGGCAAGTGCAACAATATCCATTTTTTCTGTGCAGACAAGAGCACCCAATTCGTCAATTTCATTTCTCAGACCTCCACTGTCAGTGTAATACACCCCAAGTGAATTGTTCCTTTGCGGACCTCCTCTCTCCCCGATCGTCCCGCCAACTCCCCTCTCCCACAAACAAATACCCTTACTACCTCCCTCCTCCAAATCAATTCCCATACCTCCACCCACCAACAGTCCAAACCCAAACAAACACCTCCAACCACTTCTTCCAACGAGCTCGCAACAGCAACAACCCCAGCCCTCGATAGATGCACCCCATCACGAGCACACACCTCACTTCCTCCATAGAAGCGCTCCCAGCTGTCTATGAAAGACACCGCACTTGATTCGCAATATCCCTCCAGCCGGCAATTGACACCAAGTGCCCCCAAATATTTTATTTGGGGGCACCCAAATATTTGGGATATAATAATATTTGGGATATAATAATATTTGGGATATAATAATATTTGGGATATAATAATATTTGGGATATAATAATATTTGGGATATAATAATATTTGGGATATTTACTGTATCTGTATTTAGTAAATACAGATACAAAATATTTATTAAAAATACTACTCATCTCTTCATCACTATCTGTTATTTGACCTGTCTCAGTTTTTAATGGACCTATCCTTTCCCTAGTCTTAGTACGATATAACTGAAAAAACCCTTTAGGATTTGTCTTTGCTTGCCCTGCTATGCGAACTTCATAGTTCCTTTTTGCTTTCCTTATCTCTTTTTTAACATTTCTAACCAGTTGTACGAATTCCTGTTCTAAAGTGACCTCCCCATTTTTAATCCTTTTGTACCAAGCTCTCTTTTTACCTATAAGGTTCTTCAAATTCTTTGTTATCCACTTTGGGTCATTAGTATTCGATCTATTCAATTTGTATGGTATACTACGTTCCTGTGCTTTGTTTAGAATATTCTTAAATAAGTTATATATTGAATCCACATCGAAATCCCCATTTAAGTCACCTATCGCTGGGTTCATGTCTCGCTGCAAGACCGGCCCACACCCCATACCCAAGCCTTTCCAATCAATTTGACCCAAAAAATTTCTTAGGCTATTAAAATCAGCTTTTCGAAAATCTGGCACTTTAACAGAATTTTCTCCTACTGGTCTATTCCATTCTATGCTAAATCTGATTTCTTTGTGATCACTGCTCCCTAGCTCACTCCCTATTTCGATGTCATTAATTTGCGTTTCCCTGTTAGTTAACACTAAATCTAAAATATTATTTTCCCGTGTTGGTTCCTTAATGTGTTGCGTAAGAAAGCAATCGTCAATTAATTCTAGAAAATCTTCTGCTTCACTATTCCCTGTTTTGTTCAACCAGTTTATTCCGCTAAAATTAAAGTCACCCATGACATAAATACTGTTAGATCTAGATGCTCTAGATATTTCATCCCATAGATGCTTTGCTTCCATTCTGTCTAAATTTGGTGGCCTATATATTACTCCTATTATAATATTATTAGCTTTTTCGTTTAATTCAATCCAAATAGTTTCTGTGTGTGGCTCTGTTTTGATTCCCTCTTTGAGACTACATTTCAAATTGTCCCTAACATATATGGCTACTCCACCTCCTCGTCTAATATATCTATCTGTGTGAAATAGTTTAAATCCATATATTTGATATTCAGCTAATAGTTCTCTATTTTCTACATTCATCCACGTTTCGGTAAGTGCAATAATATCTATTTTTTCTGTGCAGACAAGAGCATTTAATTCGTTAATTTTATTTCTTAGACTTCTACTGTTAGTGTAATATACCCTAAGTGAATTGTTATTTTGCGGACCTTCTCTTTCCCTGATCGTTTTGCCAATTCCTTTCTCCCACAAACACATACTTTTATTACCTCCTTCCTCCAAATCAATTCCCATACCTCTATCTACTAACAGTTTAAACCCAAACAAACACCTCTAACCACTTCTTCTAGCGAGTTCGCAACAGCAACAACCCCAGCTCTCGATAGATGCACCCCATCACGAGCATACATTTCATTTCTTCCATAGAAGTGTTCCCAGTTGTCTATGAAAGATATTGCATTTGATTTGCAATATCTTTCCAGCCGGCAATTGACACCAAGTGCCCTCGATATCCATTCATTTCCCACTCCCTTTCTTGGAAGAATGCCACATATGATCGGGATTCCTCCCTTGCTCCTAACTAACTCTATGGCTGTTTTATACCTCTGAATCAGTTCCTCACTCCTGACTCGACCAACATCATTTCCTCCCACGCTAATGCAAATAATGGGATTGTTCCCATTACCAGCCATAATATCATTCATGTTGTTTATAATATCACCAATGCCAGCTCCGGGATAGCAAACCCTTAACCTGTTCCCCCTATCTCTAGCACAAAACGTTCTATCCAAATACCTTATCTGGGAATCTCCCACAACTAATGTTTGCTTAGGTACTTCCTTTACTTTCTGAGGGGCCTGCGCTTCCTTTCTCTTCGTTGCTTTCCCTTTTGCGCGATCCACAGTCTCTCCACAGCACTCGTCCTCCAAAACGTCAAATGAATTTGAAGTTGCTATGGCGTTTGAAGGCGGCTTTATCAAAGTCTTCTTAAGGCCCCTGTCTTTCGCAACTCTCCAAGACGAGGTCCCTTTACTGCTGGTCTCCTCCTTCGTTACTTCTCGTTGTTTTTTAAGCTGACGCACCTCCTCCCGCAGAGAGTCCAACTCTGTCCTCAGGGCTCCCACTAGAGTCACCAGGTCCTTCACTACAACTTCCATATTGCTATGATAATATAACAAAGTAAAAAGTAATGGCTTTTCTGTGACAGTTTGGCAGAAGATGCACTCTCTCTGTCGGGGTTCACCAATCTCCCAGTTGCATCTGTAACCTAGACGTAGTCTATATAGCCTAACTGCTATTTCCCTGTGGATTCCTTTTGGGATATTTATCCTTTCTAATTTGGTTGCCTGAAGATACCATGTTGCAGATGGCGAACCTTCAGCTATTCTCTGGTGTAGGTAGGCTTTGTTGAGATGTGAGAGTTTTTTGGTGATGATGTTTTTTATGTTCTCTAGGCTGGGTTGAATTGTTTTATGTATCACTCCTGTATCACTGGATGACGAGTTGCCAATTTAGCAATTTCATCAGCTTTTTCATTTAATGGGATTCCAATATGGGATGGGATCCAGTTTACAGTTATGTTGAGGCCTTTGCCTTTAGCGACTGCTCCTTGATACAAAATGGTGGTAATTATTTCCACATTATCTTTCCACTGTTTTTGTCCTAGTATTTGAAGTGCAGCTTTTGAGTCTGTGTGTATGATTGCATTTTGAGTGTTTTGTGCAATCACATATGCGAATGCCTGTTGTATGGCGAACAGCTCAGTTTGGGTTGATGATACTAGTCCTCCCAGTCTCCAATATGCCTGAACGCTGGTCGTGCAAAGAGCAGCGCCAGCACTCTCATTTTCTGTGTCCACCGATCCGTCTGTGAAGATGTGGGTGGCTCCTGCTACTGCTATGCTATACATTTGCTCTTCTATTATGCGCCTTAGGATTGTCGGATCATAGGCAGCCTTTTTCATTGGGAGACTTTCTATTACTATTTTGAAAGTAGGCTCTTCCCACGGCGCGGAAGGAGTGTAATTTGGGTGTGGATGATCACCCTCTCTATCAAGAATCATGTTTTTTAAATGTAGTCTGTTTAGGACTTTTCCTGCTCTTGCAACCCAAGAGTTTCCATTGTTTTGGCTTAGTCCAACCACCAAAGCCTGCCGTACTGGGATTGGATCAGAAGAAATAATTATCTTACTGATAATTGTAGCTGTCCTTTGTGATATTCTTTCTTGTAGAGAGGGCAAACCCGTCTCCAGTCTAAGAGTTTCAAGCCTGGTCCACATGGGGGCTCCCAGTGCAGCTCTCATAGCATTGTTTTGGGCAACTTCAAGCTTTTTCCACTGTTGGTGTGATAGATTTGTGAGTGCAGGTGCGGCATAATCGATCACTGATCTGACTGCCTGTACATAGTATGTGCGAAGGACTTGCAGATTGGCTCCTCCAGAAAGGGAGGTTAGCGACCTGAGGATTGCCGTCCGGGCCGCAGTTCGCTCTCTCAAGTATGTGACCTCAGCATTAAAATTCATGTGTGTGTCCAGGAGGCTCATGATGGAAAACACGAGAATATATAGTTACTTGACCTCTTTATAAAACGTCTTTCCGACACGTGCTAGTGTTTCAGAAAATATCTCTAATAGGGCTGGTGAAGTTTGTCGATGTGGTGGTTGTTGTTGAATACACCTGGTGATTGGTGGTTGGGAGTGGTGTTGGTAAGGGAACACAGGTGATGGAGAGAGTGACTGCAGTGGTGGTACTGCTTGTGACCAACCTTGTAGTCTGTGAGCTAAATGAGTAATGAGCTAACCCGTTGTGGCCACCGGGGGGTTATGTAGCAGCTATCTCAGGTGACTGATGTTGCTGGATGATGGAACTTGTTTATTTGGTCATTTCTCGATGCCGATAAATATTCAAATTGCTAAGAACATTAGAATAAAGTTAAACTGACAATACGAGGCATGTATGTTTATACATGTGCATGAGTAGACTGTTTATGAATATGAATCAAAATATTTTTAACAAGTTAAAATATACGTTTTCTGATATAAATTCACTAGAACACGCCCAGCGTAGGATAACAAAGTTAATCCTGCAAATTAGAAACTTGTCATATGAAGAAAGATTAACTAAGTAGTACTAATTTGCATTCTCTAGAAAGGCCAAGAATTCGGAGTGACTTAGTAGAGGTGTGCAAGTGGATGGATGGACACATCAAACGGGATATTAATAGGGTATTAGGAACATAAGAATGAAGGTAACTGCAGAAGGCCTATTGGCCCATACGAGAATAACAAAGTTAATCCTGCATATTAGAAACTTGTCATATGAAGAAAGATTGACTAAGTAGTACTAATTTGCATTATCTAGAAAGGCCAAGAATTCGGAGTGACTTAGTAGAGGTGTGCAAGTGGATGGATGGACACATCAAACGGGATATTAATAGGGAATTAGGAACAAGAATGAAGGTAACTGCAGAAAGCCTATTGGCCCATACGAGGCAGCACCTATTTATATCTTCCCAATCCCATCAATATATAAGTCCAACGCATACTTGAAACAATCAAGGGATCCTACTTCTATCAAGATATGCGATAATTGGTTCCACAAATCAACAACCATGTTACCGAACCACTATTTTCCCAGGTATTTCCTAAATCTAAACGTAGGAAAATAAGAATAAACGTAACTGCAGATTTCCTACTGGCCCCACACAAGAAAGCTGCTATTTATAACCACCTAATCTCATTCATATATGTCTAAGAACATAAGAATAAAGGTAAGTGTTGAGATTGCGAAGTCGGATTGCGAAAGGGATCTGGGAGTTATGATTAGTAAGAATTTAAAACAAAAAGATCAATGCCTGAATGTTCGTAATAAGGCAAATAGGACACTAGGGTTTATTAATCGAAGCGTAATTAACAAGACACCTGGTGTGGTTCCTCAGCTATATCTTGCTCTAGTTAGGCCCCATTTAGATTATACAGTTGAGTTTTGGTCGCCATACTATAGAATGGATATAAATTCACTTGAACGTGTCCAGCATAGAATGACTAAGTTAATTCCCCAAATTAGAAATCTTTCATATGAAGAAAGATTAACAAAGCTTAACTTGCATCACTGGAAAGGCGAAGAGTTAGGTGTGACATGATAGAGGTTTACAAGTGGGTGAATGGACAAAACAAAGGGGATATTAATAGGGTATTAAAAGTATCAACACAAGACAGAACACGAAACAATGGTTATAAGAACATAAGAACATAAGAACAAAGGTAACTGCAGAAGGCCTATTGGCCCATACGAGGCAGCTCCTATTCTATAACCACCCAATCCCACTCATATACTTGTCCAACCCGTGCTTGAAACAATCGAGGGACCCCACCTCCACAATGTTACGCGGCAATTGGTTCCACAAATCAACAACCCTGTTACTGAACCAGTATTTACCCAAGTCTTTCCTAAATCTAAACTTATCCAATTTATATCCATTGTTTCGTGTTCTGTCCTGTGTTGATACTTTTAATACCCTATTAATATCCCCCCGGTTATGTCCATTCATCCACTTGTAAACCTCTATCATGTCACCCCTAACTCTAACTCTAACTGTTGATAAATTGGATAAGTTTAGATTTAGAAAAGACTTGGGTAAATACTGGTTCAGTAACAGGGTTGTTGATTTGTGAAACCAATTGCCGCGTAACATTGTGGAGGTGGGGTCCCTCGATTGTTTCAAGCGTGGGTTGGACATGTATATGAGTGGGATTGGGTGGTTATAAATAGGAGCTGCCTCGTATGGGCCAACAGGCCTTCTGCAGTTGCCTTTGTTCTTATGTTCTTATGTTCCTATCCTTAGTGGCTTAGCACAAATCAATAGATTAGGCTAGATTGAGCAACATTTAGTTGGGCTCCTGCCTAACTACAGTTAAGGTTTGGCAATAAATTTATATACCATAATAATGAGGAGTAATGGAATAGTGCTATGTATTTTGTTTGGTTTTATATAAAAGACTCTTATTTTGAGTGATGTATATATAATTAGTATGGGGTAATCTCTTCAACTCTGGTATTTGATGAGTATTTATTAATATGTTATTGACCCTAACACGAAAATAATCCACACAATTAATGGATAAATTTACGTGAGTGCTTAGTCTTATGGTTGGATATTAATGTGCGCGTCAACTCCGCGGATTTAAAACCACTATTTTCCATGGATTTAAACACAAAATGACGCACTTAATTAATTTAGAGGTGCATAGCTACACTATGCATTATATTTATTGATAATTTTTATTTATTTCCTTACCTGTATTGAGGTTTGAAACCATTTTTGCTTTTTATTCCCCTTCCCTCGCCGTTTGAAACTCATAATCACAACTGTTAAATAATTTGTTAAAAAAAAGCAGTCATCGCACGTGGTAACTGACGCAATTGCACGGTTATGGATTTCTAGAAAACTTCTGACATTCACCTACTTGAAATTAATGGTTAGTAAAATTAGTTTCTGGTCACAACCAATTTATGTTGTGGTGACGGGTTAATAATTTGGGTGTCAGGATTCCCAACATATAACACGGCAATCGAAACTAAACTGCTTGATGTAAATGGGGCCTAACCAGAGCAGGATATAACTGAAGAAAACCACAAGGTGTTTTATTACTAATGCTTTGATAAATAAATCCCAGTGTCCTATTTGCCTTATTTCGTCAACAGATCACTGTAAGCAGCGATTTTCCATTTTTCTTATATTCTTAGTCAAAACATTGATCTAAAATAGGTTAAGCAAGAAGAAGTTCTGTATAAGTATTTATTTTTATGATATCTATACAATGAACACGTGATTTTGATACATTGAATCTGTGATATATTCAAGGTGTCATAAAAGTAAGTTAAAGGCGATGCTGCTTCTATGGTGGTGACAATGTCGACGTTCATCACCATCAGGGGCTTAGTCACCTCCACCACCTTCACCTCAATCATTACCAGCTGCAGGGCTGGTGTCGTCACTGTCTGGACTGTGACGGAGGTCACGGGAACATCACTGACTTGGAACACGGTGTTGAAGAGGATCTGGTTGATGGGAAACACCACGATCTCTGTGACATTCTGCCACTCGTCCTGATACTGCACAGTCTGGAAGACGGGACAGAGCAGCGGCCGTGGCTTGCAGTAAAGGGTAGCGGATAGAGGCACAAGCACCGCAAGGTAGATCATAACCTCAGACTTGGAGTATGAGGCTAATATTTGCCTGGATCTTTCACGTTTTCTTTACCTTTGTACTGTGAAACAAAGTTTAGTATGAACCTAATCATACATTGAATTTTCCACAGCCTTTTCGGCAAGCTTGTAATGACGGTACTCGGGCTTGAGTTCCCACATATTCTTGTGAGGATTCTTAACATTATAGTTACATAGGTCTTTCAGGGTCTCCTTTAGATATGTGATTGGTTGTCGGGTAATCTTGTGGAGATCCTTAATATTGTAATACTGATGCTTTTCAAATGCAGCAAACAACAACTCCATGACCTTATCTTTATCATCACGAATCGTCTTGCCTTCTGCCTTCTTCTTCTGCTCTAAATAAACATTATGTTTATGGTGTGAAATAGGCTTATAGCCGTTGAGGGGTCTGTCAATAAGCTTTACCGTATGAAGAGACTGGGCAGCTTTCTTCACAGCTTCCCTTTTCTGATTGATATAGTAGTCGTCCACTACAGGCTGACATTCTAGTTTGTGGATGACTTGTCCCTCAAAGGACAATTGCTGTGTCTCGGAAACTGCAGCATCCGAGCTGCTGCTGCCGAGATCTGGTTCAGAAAGAACTCCGAGTGTCATTTCTTTTAAACTATGAGAAATTACCTTGTGCTCCCGAGGAATTTTCCCGTCCTTCAAGGTGTGTTCACTAGATTTAAAGGTTATTGTCGGAGGTTTACCAGGCACCTTGGTAATCTTAAGCTTTCCAACGTCATGGCCAGCACAGTCTGCCCATTTGTCCCCCAAATATTTAGGTACCTTGACCAGCCACAGCCCACTGCTGCAATTCGTAATATCCAAGTCCATCTTAGACTGTTGGCTCATGATGGAAAACACGAGAATATATAGTTACTTGACCTCTTTATAAAACGTCTTTCCGACACGTGCTAGTGTTTCAGAAAATATCTCTGATAGGGCTGGTGAAGTTTGTCGATGTGGTGGTTGTTGTTGAATACACCTGGTGATTGGTGGTTGGGAGTGGTGTTGGTAAGGGAACACAGGTGATGGAGAGAGTGACTGCAGTGGTGGTACTGCTTGTGACCAACCTTGTAGTCTGTGAGCTAAATGAGTAATGAGCTAACCCGTTGTGGCCACCGGGGGGTTATGTAGCAGCTATCTCAGGTGACTGATGTTGCTGGATGATGGAACTTGTTTATTTGGTCATTTCTCGATGCCGATAAATATTCAAATTGCTAAAGTTATAGAATAAAGTTAAACTGACAATACGAGGCATGTATGTTTATACATGTGCATGAGTAGACTGTTTATGAATATGAATCAAAATATTTTTAACAAGTTAAAATATACGTTTTCTGATATAAATTCACTAGAACACGCCCAGCGTAGGATAACAAAGTTAATCCTGCAAATTAGAAACTTGTCATATGAAGAAAGATTGACTAAGTAGTACTAATTTGCATTCTCTAGAAAGGCCAAGAATTCGGAGTGACTTAGTAGAGGTGTGCAAGTGGATGGATGGACACATCAAACGGGATATTAATAGGGAATTAGGAACAAGAATGAAGGTAACTGCAGAAAGCCTATTGGCCCATACGAGGCAGCACCTATTTATATCTTCCCAATCCCATCAATATATAAGTCCAACGCATACTTGAAACAATCAAGGGATCCTACTTCTATCAAGATATGCGATAATTGGTTCCACAAATCAACAACCATGTTACCGAACCACTATTTTCCCAGGTATTTCCTAAATCTAAACGTAGGAAAATAAGAATAAACGTAACTGCAGATTTCCTACTGGCCCCACACAAGAAAGCTGCTATTTATAACCACCTAATCTCATTCATATATGTCTAAGAACATAAGAATAAAGGTAAGTGTTGAGATTGCGAAGTCGGATTGCGAAAGGGATCTGGGAGTTATGATTAGTAAGAATTTAAAACAAAAAGATCAATGCCTGAATGTTCGTAATAAGGCAAATAGGACACTAGGGTTTATTAATCGAAGCGTAATTAACAAGACACCTGGTGTGGTTCCTCAGCTATATCTTGCTCTGGTTAGGCCCCATTTTGATTATACAGTTGAGTTTTGGTCGCCATACTATAGAATGGATATAAATTCACTTGAACGTGTCCAGCATAGAATGACTAAGTTAATTCCCCAAATTAGAAATCTTTCATATGAAGAAAGATTAACAAAGCTTAACTTGCATCACTGGAAAGGCGAAGAGTTAGGTGTGACATGATAGAGGTTTACAAGTGGGTGAATGGACAAAACAAAGGGGATATTAATAGGGTATTAAAAGTATCAACACAAGACAGAACACGAAACAATGGTTATAAATTGGATAAGTTTAGATTTAGAAAAGACTTGGGTAAATATTGGTTCAGTAACAGGGTTGTTGATTTGTGAAACCAATTGCCGCGTAACATTGTGGAGGTGGGGTCCCTCGATTGTTTCATGCGTGGGTTGGACATGTATACGAGTGGGATTGGGTGGGATTGGGTGGATTGATAGGAGCTGCCTCGTATGGGCCAACAGGCCTTCTGCAGTTGCCTTTGTTCTTATGTTCCTATCCTTAGTGGCTTAGCACAAATCAATAGATTAGGCTAGATTGAGCAACATTTAGTTGGGCTCCTGCCTAACTACAGTTAAGGTTTGGCAATAAATTTATATACCATAATAATGAGGAGTAATGGAATAGTGCTATGTATTTTGTTTGGTTTTATATAAAAGACTCTTATTTTGAGTGATGTATATATAATTAGTATGGGGTAATCTCTTCAACTCTGGTATTTGATGAGTATTTATTAATATGTTATTGACCCTAACACGAAAATAATCCACACAATTAATGGATAAATTTATGTGAGTGCTTAGTCTTATGGTTGGATATTAATGTGCGCGTCAACTCCGCGGATTTAAAACCACTATTTTCCATGGATTTAAACACAAAATGACGCACTTAATTAATTTAGAGGTGCATAGCTACACTATGCATTATATTTATTTATAATTTTTATTTATTTCCTTACCTGTATTGAGGTTTGAAACCATTTTTGCTCTTTATTCCCCTTCCCTCGCCGTTTGAAACTCATAATCACAACTGTTAAATAATTTGTTAAAAAAAGCAGTCATCGCACGTGGTAACTGACGCAATTGCACGGTTATGGATTTCTAGAAAACTTCTGACATTCACCTACTTGAAATTAATGGTTAGTAAAATTAGTTTCTGGTCACAACCAATTTATGTTGTGGTGACGGGTTAATAATTTGGGTGTCAGGATTCCCAACATATAACACGGCAATCGAAACTAAACTGCTTGATGTAAATGGGGCCTAACCAGAGCAGGATATAACTGAAGAAAACCACAAGGTGTTTTATTACTAATGCTTTGATAAATAAATCCCAGTGTCCTATTTGCCTTATTTCGTCAACAGATCACTGTAAGCAGCGATTTTCCATTTTTCTTATATTCTTAGTCAAAACATTGATCTAAAATAGGTTAAGCAAGAAGAAGTTCTGTATAAGTATTTATTTTTATGATATCTATACAATGAACACGTGATTTTGATACATTGAATCTGTGATATATTCAAGGTGTCATAAAAGTAAGTTAAAGGCGATGCTGCTTCTATGGTGGTGACAATGTCGACGTTCATCACCATCAGGGGCTTAGTCACCTCCACCACCTTCACCTCAATCATTACCAGCTGCAGGGCTGGTGTCGTCACTGTCTGGACTGTGACGGAGGTCACGGGAACATCACTGACTTGGAACACGGTGTTGAAGAGGATCTGGTTGATGGGAAACACCACGATCTCTGTGACATTCTGCCACTCGTCCTGATACTGCACAGTCTGGAAGACGGGACAGAGCAGCGGCCGTGGCTTGCAGTAAAGGGTAGCGGATAGAGGCACAAGCACCGCAAGGTAGATCATAACCTCAGACTTGGAGTATGAGGCTAATATTTGCCTGGATCTTTCACGTTTTCTTTACCTTTGTACTGTGAAACAAAGTTTAGTATGAACCTAATCATACATTGAATTTTCCACAGCCTTTTCGGCAAGCTTGTAATGACGGTACTCGGGCTTGAGTTCCCACATATTCTTGTGAGGATTCTTAACATTATAGTTACATAGGTCTTTCAGGGTCTCCTTTAGATATGTGATTGGTTGTCGGGTAATCTTGTGGAGATCCTTAATATTGTAATACTGATGCTTTTCAAATGCAGCAAACAACAACTCCATGACCTTATCTTTATCATCACGAATCGTCTTGCCTTCTGCCTTCTTCTTCTGCTCTAAATAAACATTATGTTTATGGTGTGAAATAGGCTTATAGCCGTTGAGGGGTCTGTCAATAAGCTTTACCGTATGAAGAGACTGGGCAGCTTTCTTCACAGCTTCCCTTTTCTGATTGATATAGTAGTCGTCCACTACAGGCTGACATTCTAGTTTGTGGATGACTTGTCCCTCAAAGGACAATTGCTGTGTCTCGGAAACTGCAGCATCCGAGCTGCTGCTGCCGAGATCTGGTTCAGAAAGAACTCCGAGTGTCATTTCTTTTAAACTATGAGAAATTACCTTGTGCTCCCGAGGAATTTTCCCGTCCTTCAAGGTGTGTTCACTAGATTTAAAGGTTATTGTCGGAGGTTTACCAGGCACCTTGGTAATCTTAAGCTTTCCAACGTCATGGCCAGCACAGTCTGCCCATTTGTCCCCCAAATATTTAGGTACCTTGACCAGCCACAGCCCACTGCTGCAATTCGTAATATCCAAGTCCATCTTAGACTGTTGGCTCATGATGGAAAACACGAGAATATATAGTTACTTGACCTCTTTATAAAACGTCTTTCCGACACGTGCTAGTGTTTCAGAAAATATCTCTGATAGGGCTGGTGAAGTTTGTCGATGTGGTGGTTGTTGTTGAATACACCTGGTGATTGGTGGTTGGGAGTGGTGTTGGTAAGGGAACACAGGTGATGGAGAGAGTGACTGCAGTGGTGGTACTGCTTGTGACCAACCTTGTAGTCTGTGAGCTAAATGAGTAATGAGCTAACCCGTTGTGGCCACCGGGGGGTTATGTAGCAGCTATCTCAGGTGACTGATGTTGCTGGATGATGGAACTTGTTTATTTGGTCATTTCTCGATGCCGATAAATATTCAAATTGCTAAAGTTATAGAATAAAGTTAAACTGACAATACGAGGCATGTATGTTTATACATGTGCATGAGTAGACTGTTTATGAATATGAATCAAAATATTTTTAACAAGTTAAAATATACGTTTTCTGATATAAATTCACTAGAACACGCCCAGCGTAGGATAACAAAGTTAATCCTGCAAATTAGAAACTTGTCATATGAAGAAAGATTGACTAAGTAGTACTAATTTGCATTCTCTAGAAAGGCCAAGAATTCGGAGTGACTTAGTAGAGGTGTGCAAGTGGATGGATGGACACATCAAACGGGATATTAATAGGGAATTAGGAACAAGAATGAAGGTAACTGCAGAAAGCCTATTGGCCCATACGAGGCAGCACCTATTTATATCTTCCCAATCCCATCAATATATAAGTCCAACGCATACTTGAAACAATCAAGGGATCCTACTTCTATCAAGATATGCGATAATTGGTTCCACAAATCAACAACCATGTTACCGAACCACTATTTTCCCAGGTATTTCCTAAATCTAAACGTAGGAAAATAAGAATAAACGTAACTGCAGATTTCCTACTGGCCCCACACAAGAAAGCTGCTATTTATAACCACCTAATCTCATTCATATATGTCTAAGAACATAAGAATAAAGGTAAGTGTTGAGATTGCGAAGTCGGATTGCGAAAGGGATCTGGGAGTTATGATTAGTAAGAATTTAAAACAAAAAGATCAATGCCTGAATGTTCGTAATAAGGCAAATAGGACACTAGGGTTTATTAATCGAAGCGTAATTAACAAGACACCTGGTGTGGTTCCTCAGCTATATCTTGCTCTGGTTAGGCCCCATTTTGATTATACAGTTGAGTTTTGGTCGCCATACTATAGAATGGATATAAATTCACTTGAACGTGTCCAGCATAGAATGACTAAGTTAATTCCCCAAATTAGAAATCTTTCATATGAAGAAAGATTAACAAAGCTTAACTTGCATCACTGGAAAGGCGAAGAGTTAGGTGTGACATGATAGAGGTTTACAAGTGGGTGAATGGACAAAACAAAGGGGATATTAATAGGGTATTAAAAGTATCAACACAAGACAGAACACGAAACAATGGTTATAAATTGGATAAGTTTAGATTTAGAAAAGACTTGGGTAAATATTGGTTCAGTAACAGGGTTGTTGATTTGTGAAACCAATTGCCGCGTAACATTGTGGAGGTGGGGTCCCTCGATTGTTTCATGCGTGGGTTGGACATGTATACGAGTGGGATTGGGTGGGATTGGGTGGATTGATAGGAGCTGCCTCGTATGGGCCAACAGGCCTTCTGCAGTTGCCTTTGTTCTTATGTTCCTATCCTTAGTGGCTTAGCACAAATCAATAGATTAGGCTAGATTGAGCAACATTTAGTTGGGCTCCTGCCTAACTACAGTTAAGGTTTGGCAATAAATTTATATACCATAATAATGAGGAGTAATGGAATAGTGCTATGTATTTTGTTTGGTTTTATATAAAAGACTCTTATTTTGAGTGATGTATATATAATTAGTATGGGGTAATCTCTTCAACTCTGGTATTTGATGAGTATTTATTAATATGTTATTGACCCTAACACGAAAATAATCCACACAATTAATGGATAAATTTATGTGAGTGCTTAGTCTTATGGTTGGATATTAATGTGCGCGTCAACTCCGCGGATTTAAAACCACTATTTTCCATGGATTTAAACACAAAATGACGCACTTAATTAATTTAGAGGTGCATAGCTACACTATGCATTATATTTATTTATAATTTTTATTTATTTCCTTACCTGTATTGAGGTTTGAAACCATTTTTGCTCTTTATTCCCCTTCCCTCGCCGTTTGAAACTCATAATCACAACTGTTAAATAATTTGTTAAAAAAAGCAGTCATCGCACGTGGTAACTGACGCAATTGCACGGTTATGGATTTCTAGAAAACTTCTGACATTCACCTACTTGAAATTAATGGTTAGTAAAATTAGTTTCTGGTCACAACCAATTTATGTTGTGGTGACAGGGGTTAATAATTTGGGTGTCAGGATTCCCAACATATAACACGGCAATCGAAACTAAACTGCATGATGTAAATGGGGCCTAACCAGAGCAGGATATAACTGAAGAATAACACAAGGTGTTTTATTATTAATGCTTTGATAAATAAATCCCGGTGTCCTATTTGCCTTATTTCGTCAACAGATCACTGTAAGCAGCGATTTTCCATTTTTCTTATATTCTTAGTCAAAACATTGATCTAAAATAGGTTAAGCAAGAAGAAGTTCTGTATAAGTATTTATTTTTATGATATCTATACAATGAACACGTGATTTTGATACATTGAATCTGTGATATATTCAAGGTGTCATAAAAGTAAGTTAAAGGCGATGCTGCTTCTATGGTGGTGACAGTGTCGACGTTCATCACCATCAGGGGCTTAGTCACCTCCACCACCTTCACCTCAATCATTACCAGCTGCAGGGCTGGTGCCGTCACCGTCTGGACTGTGACGGAGGTCACGGGAACATCACTGACTTGGAACACGGTGTTGAGGAGGATCTGGTTGATGGGAAACACCACGATCTCTGACATTCTGCCACTCGTCCTGATACTGCACAGTCTGGAAGACGGGACAGAGCAGCGGCCGTGGCTTGCAGTATAGGGTAGCGGATAGAGGCACAAGCACCGCAAGGTAGATCATAACCTCAGACTTGGAGTATGAGGCTAATATTTGCCTGGATCTTTCACGTTTTCTTTACCTTTGTACTGTGAAACAAAGTTTAGTATGAACCTAATCATACATTGAATTTTCCACAGCCTTTTCGGCAAGCTTGTAATGGCGGTACTCGGGCTTGAGTTCCCACATATTCTTGTGAGGATTCTTAACATTATAGTTACATAGGTCTTTCAGGATCTCCTTTAGATATGTGATTGGTTGTCGGGTAATCTTGTGGAGATCCTTAATATTGTAATACTGATGCTTTTCAAATGCAGCAAACAACAACTCCATGACCTTATCTTTATCATCACGAATCGTCTTGCCTTCTGCCTTCTTCTTCTGCTCTAAATAAACATTATGTTTATGGTGTGAAATAGGCTTATAGCCGTTGAGGGGTCTGTCAATAAGCTTTACCGTATGAAGAGACTGGGCAGCTTTCTTCACAGCTTCCCTTTTCTGATTTATATAGTAGTCGTCCACTACAGGCTGACATTCTAGTTTGTGGATGACTTGTCCCTCAAAGGACAATTGCTGTGTCTCGGAAACTGCAGCATCCGAGCTGCTGCTGCCGAGATCTGGTTCAGAAAGAACTCCGAGTGTCATTTCTTTTAAACTATGAGAAATTACCTTGTGCTCCCGAGGAATTTTCCCGTCCTTCAAGGTGTGTTCACTAGATTTAAAGGTTATTGTCGGAGGTTTACCAGGCACCTTGGTAATCTTAAGCTTTCCAACGTCATGGCCAGCACAGTCTGCCCATTTGTCCCCCAAATATTTAGGTACCTTGACCAGCCACAGCCCACGGCTGCAATTCGTAATATCCAAGTCCATCTTAGGCTGTTGGCTCATGATGGAAAGCACGAGAATATATAGTTACTTGACCTCTTTATAAAACGTCTTTCCGACACGTGCTAGTGTTTCAGAAAATATCTCTAATAGGGCTGGTGAAGTTTGTCGATGTGGTGGTTGTTGTTGAATACACTTGGTGATTGGTGGTTGGGAGTGGTGTTGGTAAGGGAACACAGGTGATGGAGAGAGTGACTGCAGTGGTGGTACTGCTTGTGACCAACCTTGTAGTCTGTGAGCTAAATGAGTAATGAGCTAACCCGTTGTGGCCACCGGGGGGTTATGTAGCAGCTATCTCAGGTGACTGATGTTGCTGGATGATGGAACTTGTTTATTTGGTCATTTCTCGATGCCGATAAATATTCAAATTGCTAAGAACATTAGAATAAAGTTAAACTGACAATACGAGGCATGTATGTTTATACATGTGCATGAGTAGACTGTTTATGAATATGAATCAAAATATTTTTAACAAGTTAAAATATACGTTTTCTGATATAAATTCACTAGAACACGCCCAGCGTAGGATAACAAAGTTAATCCTGCAAATTAGAAACTTGTCATATGAAGAAAGATTAACTAAGTAGTACAAATTTGCATTCTCTAGAACGGCCAAGAATTCGGAGTGACTTAGTAGAGGTGTGCAAGTGGATGGATGGACACATCAAACGGGATATTAATAAGGTATTAGGAACATAAGAATGAAGGTAACTGCAGAAGGCCTATTGGCCCATACGAGAATAACAAAGTTAATCCTGCATATTAGAAACTTGTCATATGAAGAAAGATTGACTAAGTAGTACTAATTTGCATTCTCTAGAAAGGCCAAGAATTCGGAGTGACTTAGTAGAGGTGTGCAAGTGGATGGATGGACACATCAAACGGGATATTAATAGGGAATTAGGAACAAGAATGAAGGTAACTGCAGAAAGCCTATTGGCCCATACGAGGCAGCACCAATTTATATCTTCCCAATCCCATCAATATATAAGTCCAACGCATACTTGAAACAATCAAGGGATCCTACTTCTATCAAGATATGCGATAATTGGTTCCACAAATCAACAACCATGTTACCGAACCACTATTTTCCCAGGTATTTCCTAAATCTAAACGTAGGAAAATAAGAATAAACGTAACTGCAGATTTCCTACTGGCCCCACACAAGAAAGCTGCTATTTATAACCACCTAATCTCATAAGAACATAAGAACATAAGAACAAAGGTAACTGCAGAAGGCCTATTGGCCCATACGAGGCAGCTCCTATTCTATAACCACCCAATCCCACTCATATACTTGTCCAACCCGTGCTTGAAACAATCGAGGGACCCCACCTCCACAATGTTACGCGGCAATTGGTTCCACAAATCAACAACCCTGTTACTGAACCAGTATTTACCCAAGTCTTTCCTAAATCTAAACTTATCCAATTTATATCCATTGTTTCGTGTTCTGTCCTGTGTTGATACTTTTAATACCCTATTAATATCCCCCCGGTTATGTCCATTCATCCACTTGTAAACCTCTATCATGTCACCCCTAACTCTTCGCCTTTCCAGTGAATGCAACTTAAGCTTTGTTAATCTTTCTTCATATGAAAGATTTCTAATTTGGGTAATTAACTTAGTCATCCTACGCTGGACACGTTCAAGTGAATTTATATCCATTCTATAATATGGCGACCAAAACTGAACTGCATAATCTAAATGGGGCCTAACTAGAGCAAGATATAGCTTGAGAACCACACCAGGTGTCTTGTTACTAACGCTGCGATTAATAAATCCAAGTGTCCGATTTGCCTTATTACGAACATTTATGCATTGATCCTTTTGTTTTAAATTCTTACTAATCATAACTCCCAGATCCCTTTCGCAATCCGACTTCGCAATCACAACACCATCTAGCTCGTATCTTGTAACTCTATCATCATTACCTAACCTCAGAACTTTACATTTATCAGCATTAAACTGCATCTGCCAATCCTTTGACCATTTCAAAACCCTATCTAGATCAACTTGAAGTGATAGTGAGTCCTCCTCCGAATTAATTTCCCTACCGATTTTCGTATCATCGGCAAATTTGCAAATGTTGCTACTCAAACCTGAATCTAAATCATTTATATATATTATAAACAACAGAGGGCCCAGGACAGAGCCTTGAGGCACTCCACTTACAACATTTTCCCACTCTGACTTGATACCATTTATACTAACTCTGTTTCCTTTGGTATAGCCATGCCCTAATCCAGCTTAATATAGCACCCCCAATACCATGAGACTCTATTTTTTTAATCAGTCTTTCATGTGGCACTGTATCAAAAGCTTTGCTAAAGTCAAGGTATACAACATCGCAATCCTTACCACTATCAACTGCCTCAACAATGCTAGAATAAAAAGATAACAAATTTGTTAAACATGAACGGCCATTTATAAAACCATGTTGCGACTCAATCAATCTCATTCATATATGTCTAAGAACATAAGAATAAAGGTAAGTGTTGAGATTGCGAAGTCGGATTGCGAAAGGGATCTGGTAGTTATGATTAGTAAGAATTTAAAACAAAAAGATCAATGCCTGAATGTTCGTAATAAGGCAAATAGGACACTAGGGTTTATTAATCGAAGCGTAATTAACAAGACACCTGGTGTGGTTCCTCAGCTATATCTTGCTCTGGTTAGGCCCCATTTAGATTATACAGTTGAGTTTTGGTCGCCATACTATAGAATGGATATAAATTCACTTGAACGTGTCCAGCATAGAATGACTAAGTTAATTCCCCAAATTAGAAATCTTCATATGAAGAAAGATTAACAAAGCTTAACTTGCATCACTGGAAAGGCGAAGAGTTAGGTGTGACATGATAGAGGTTTACAAGTGGGTGAATGGACAAAACAAAGGGGATATTAATAGGGTATTAAAAGTATCAACACAAGACAGAACACGAAACAATGGTTATAAATTGGATAAGTTTAGATTTAGAAAAGACTTGGGTAAATACTGGTTCAGTAACAGGGTTGTTGATTTGTGAAACCAATTGCCGCGTAACATTGTGGAGGTGGGGTCCCTCGATTGTTTCAAGCGTGGGTTGGACATGTATATGAGTGGGATTGGGTGGTTATAAATAGGAGCTGCCTCGTATGGGCCAACAGGCCTTCTGCAGTTGCCTTTGTTCTTATGTTCTTATGTTCCTATCCTTAGTGGCTTAGCACAAATCAATAGATTAGGCTAGATTGAGCAACATTTAGTTGGGCTCCTGCCTAACTACAGTTAAGGTTTGGCAATAAATTTATATACCATAATAATGAGGAGTAATGGAATAGTGCTATGTATTTTTGTTTGGTTTTATATAAAAGACTCTTATTTTGAGTGATGTATATATAATTAGTATGGGGTAATCTCTTCAACTCTGGTATTTGATGAGTATTTATTAATATGTTATTGACCCTAACACGAAAATAATCCACACAATTAATGGATAAATTTACGTGAGTGCTTAGTCTTATGGTTGGATATTAATGTGCGCGTCAACTCCGCGGATTTAAAACCACTATTTTCCATGGATTTAAACACAAAATGACGCACTTAATTAA